>NW_010206289.1:0-36075 GCF_000695765.1 Mesitornis unicolor | reverse complement strand
CATATATGTAGGACGGCAAGGACCTGAGTGAGTCTGTCTGTCAGTCTGTGACTGGGCACTCACCTGTACTCTGTGCCCAAGGTAGTGGTTCTTGATGATGCCAAGTCAGTATGCACCGGTGATACTCTGGACGGGGGTCCAATTTTACATCACATGATAACTGTAGAAGAAGCAAAGAAAGGATGAAAATGTCATCCATTCAGATTGCGCCAAGATAACAGAATGATCTGCTCAATTGTTTTTCCTTAAAAACAGTCTTTTTCAAAACTTGCATTTTGAGGTCAGATGGCATCTAGTGCAAGATCAAAAGCTGTAGAAGACTGCAGTATTTAAGCATATTAAGACATTTAATATTACAGTTGTGTATCAAAGAGTATGGTGGAGTCCGCATGCATTAAGTGGAATATTCCATATTTGTTCCTTTCCTGGGAGTGTTCGTGTTAGTATTTCTCAGAAAAATAGCTTTATTGTTTCTGGTCTCTGGATTACACTGCATAAAGATAAAAATCTTATTTGAATTCAAAATCCTGCTAGCTCTGACAAATGGGAAATGGCCAATCTTTGAAATGAAAAGACACACCAGTGACAGCTCAGAGGGGAATGTAATGGAACACATTGGAAAACTCATGCAGAAGTGAGGGTCACAAATTGCTGTCTGTTTTAGAGTATTTTAGCCTGAGATAAAGAAAAATCTGGATGCCCGAGCAAGTGCAAAAGAGAGACATGGGATAACCAGTAGAACGCTTGGAAAACTATAAAAGGTAATGTGTTCCTTGGTACTTTATTTGAATAAAAATTAGAATAATACATTATAATAACATGCCTTGAATGTATATTAAACAGGGTTACAGTATCCATGATTTCTTGTAAGAGTGAAACGAATAGTTTAAGGGATTTATACTGCTTAGGGTGAGGGTCATGTGGGTTACTTATATAAATAACTCAAGTGCAGAAAGGCTTTGAAGTTTTTATTTTCTATTGCTAATACAGGACTATCCAACTCTTTAGGTATTCCCAGATTACTCTGCATTTTTTACCACAGGTTAAAACAACTGTTTTTTTAATCAGGAGAGTGTCCTTCCTGCCTGATTGGTAAATGGCTGCCTCCGCATCTGTATATCTTGCTCCATTAGATGGCCATCTAACTCTTAGAAATTATGGGACTGAATATTACCATTAACAGAGACTGAGAATGTACCTATTTTCTGTGAACTTCCTTCAGCTTGCCAGAGTTAGTCTAGGACTCAGATTCCCCAAATAAGACAGCCTTTCAGAACCCAAAAAGTTGTGCTTCTACATCTGGAGAGAATTGTTAAATAGAGGACAAGCGTCTTACCCTGGCTTTGATGATGGTGGGTCGAGGATCCAGGATACCCTGCATTTTCCTCAGTGCGGGAACAACAAAGAGATTGCAGGTGACAACAGCTGACACAGGGTTGCCTGCAGGACACAGCACAGCTGGTGGTGACTCCCTCTTGATTTACTCTGAGATGCTGAAAGCGATCTCATGTTTTTATAGCAATTGCACTCTGAAGGCCTCTAAAGAGCTTTTCACGCTCTGTACAGGAAACATTTCACTCAAGACTGGAGTGGCACATGGCAAGTTTACCTGTTGACAGCTACACTCTGGCTGATGGTGTGCTGAAATCCTGCTCTGACCAGAACTGCCCCATGTTCCTCAGGCCCCACCATTTGCCTTTGTTCCTCTGCTGCCTTTTGTCTTATGCCCAGATTTGTCTGGGGCTGGGGCAGGGTTCATTGTGCACAGGCATAGGTCCTAGCTGACAGGGGTTTCGATTATGATTAAGGTTTCCAAGACCTATGGAAAAATAACTTCCAATTCCCTAACAGAGTGGTAAAATGCTTTAGTACAAATTTTGAGGAAATTTCTACTGCCTTATACATTTTCCATTGACTCACAAGAGAGGTGTATGACCAATGTTTGTCAAACACCACTTTTATTACACACTGGACATCCCTAGATGACAGTTCTAAACCAAACACTATGATCAGACAGATGTTCCACTGATCTGTCCCCTGGAAAAAACATATACTGCAGCAACTAAAACAGGAGAGAGAAAACGCACTGGAGATAGATCTGGAAACCACTAGCTTACCAAGAACAGGATTCCTTGTGTAGTCAGAAATCCACACGAAGCCATAGCAATAAGAATAAAATAAATTCCTCCTGATTTAGGAGGATAGAGATTTGTAGCCAGATGCCCAAAGCAACGTTTATGCTGAAGGCGGTGATTTCCCGAGGGGAGGCAGCACGCAGGAGGTGAAGCGATGCTGCCCTCTCCTGGTTCTACTGTATGGCCATGATAAAAAAATCACATAAAAATCCATGTTCCTTGGCACTCCCTCGTTTTTGTCTCCATTTTCAATACTTCAAAGCGGATGCATTGACTTATGTGCCCAGAATATTTACTGTGAAGGTGGAGGGAGCTGTAGGAAAAAGCCACCCCTGTATAGTACTGCTTATAAACCCAAGGATATTGTTGGATGGAAGAAATAGAAAGGCTGGTACACCAGTAAATTCTAAGGACAGGAGCAAGAAAAAAACTCCTTTGTATATCCCTATAAGTCTTTATCTTCTGGAAGTTTCTGGGAAAACCATACAGGTACCTTCCTTAGGGATGCCAGCACCAGAGGTAGGTTCTGTGAAATATCACTATTCTGTTTCACGTCTGTCATCTGTGCCCAGCAACAAAAGTAATCCACAAAACATCTTACCTGGCAGCGCAAAGATTATTTTTCGTACACCATCAATATCCAGAGTTGCAAAAGTTGTTGGCAGGCTACGGAAAAAAGAAAGCCATTTAATGTCTGCACTGGACTTTGACTGAACATTATTAGGTTATGATTTAAAACATTTGGAAAAGAAAACAAAACAAGATCTCTCTCAGCAGTTAATTAGCACCAGCTGCTTATTCCATATTGGGGGTATAATCCTCTCTTTGTGGTAACAGAACAATTAGTTTTTCTTCGTATCCAGCTATGAAGTATTAAGTAGACGATTTTGCTTCTGGTGAGGAAACATCTAAGAGTAGATGAACTAATAATAAAAATTCTAAATCCTGCCTTCATGCTAGAAGTCAGTTGACAAAGAAGTAATACTGAAATTATGCAATTACAGAGCTGTATTTGTTTTTTGTATAAGATTCTCCAAATTTTTTGTAACATTAGTGACTCTAATTTCCCTTGCTCCATTGACTGCAGCAGTAGTGACAGCAGAGCAGTATTTCAGAGCAGCAAACTCTAGCTAGTCTGCAGATGAAGAAATTCAGATACACAGGCAGCGCTGCAGGCAAGTGAGACCTTGGTCTATCAGTAAAGAGCGTTCTCTGCCTTTCAGAGCTGCTCCTGAGTGATCATTAGTGACTTTTTATCAGGGCTACTACAGTTATACAAATAGGACAGTAATGTGATGGCTCAAGAATGTGGCTGGCAAAGAGAAG
Organism: Mesitornis unicolor; assembly: GCF_000695765.1. Lineage (NCBI taxonomy): Eukaryota > Metazoa > Chordata > Aves > Mesitornithiformes > Mesitornithidae > Mesitornis > Mesitornis unicolor. The sequence goes on along the minus strand of NW_010206289.1, from coordinate 32,614 downwards.
GGACTCATCCATTCAAAAAAGGTTTTTTATTTAGCTATGTTAATATCATTCTTTGAAACACTAGAAATGATACTTTATAGGAGCAATAGTTAGGCTGAGTTCCTTGGCTTCATCTTGACCTAACAACTATCACCTGGGCAGAAGATGATAGCTGCTGACCAGCAGCAACTTTGGAGATCTGCCCCACTTTGATCATTACTAGCTAGTTTTGTATCTGCTGGGACTAATCAATATCCTCTTTTACCAGGGGAAGTTAGTGTTTGAAGTTTCTATTTAAGATTTATCATAATGGGAATTGTGTGCCAAGCCTTCAAATCTTATAACCAGTGCAGAATCTGAGGTATAAAAAAATCTAATCACTAATTTGTATTACTGGAAACTCTGAATTCTCGTGAGATTTCAACACCACCACTGGTGAAGTCTTCCAGTACTATCTTCTGGCAGTGCTGCTTGACAAGATACAACCTTACATGAGCTCAGCAACTTTCAGATCACGTGGAGGAATGGTTTATCCATTCTTGTCAGCAGCAAGAGGCTGAAGTGAGGATCCCACTTTTAGGACTTCCCCACGTCGGTTGTAGCAGGATGGCAGAAGCAGTGAGCAACTTCCACACCTGGGCTACATCCAGCACTGGGAGAACCAAGCTTTCCGCTCACTTGTTCCTTTTCTGGAAGGGAGGTGCTGGTAGTAGCAGCACAAGCACCAAGCCCACATGCAGCTCTTTACTGGACTGTATGCAGAGACAGTGAATGTATTTGCCTGTTTTCACAGCCCACTGTTTCACAACACCCACTTTCTGTTCTGCTCCCTGGAAACAGTTCTGGGCTAAAAAAAAAATCATTGCTCAAAGCTGCACTTGGCCTTGTGTTACTGGGCTGTGCCAACATAGCTTGCAAACAAACTGCACTCCACGGCTCGTGAGGCAGAGCTGCAGACATCCCTCCATTCCTGCATTGTGAATGGGAACTCTCTATTTTCAATACATGTAGCGTTCATTTTCTCTACATTCTTCCAGACTTACTAATTAGCAATACTACAGCAAAGGAAAGCAATGCTGAAACAGTTTTCTGAGGCAAACCAAACACATAAAATACTGTGTTTACTTCAAAATTACTATGCTCAATATGCCAATTAGATAAAACTTTGTAAATCAGTTGTCATTCCACCTCTCTCAAGAAATTGCTTGTTTATAGGAATGCAACATAGATTTTGCTGTGATATGCTCGTTAAGCAAACCAGAGGTTAAATGTCCTCATATTGCCCAGTTATTTCATAACAATGTCAATATCTGAGCTCTGTGATCATAGTGAAGATTGTGGCCATGTTTATACCATGCTGGTTTCCCCCAATCCCCAAACTTGATTTGCAGCAGTTATCAGAGAAATATCTCTTACTGATAAAAAGTAATCTCTCTGTTCCAGTTAATTTCATCTACAAAGATGACTAAACTGAATAGGACTGATTTTGCTTCTTTTCCCATATATATCTACCTATATATCTATGTAGTTTATAATGTATTCAGAAAACTGAAATCTACTTAAGGACGTGTGTAGGGTATTTGGCCAAATATAGCCTCCATCTGTGCTGCCTAATTAGAAATATTTCTTACCCCGGTTTCATAAAAACTCTGCCAAAGTGAATCTGTGCATGAAGATCAATATCCAGCACCTGTTTAAGATAGTCCTGTTTAAATTCAAAACAGAAAATTGATTAAGTAACATCAAAGTGGCTTACATCATCTAAGCATTCAAAGCAATTCATTAATATCAAGTGAAGATAAAAGACTTTTCATATCCTGAAAGTACTATGGTCCAGTGGGGAATTTCCACTATTTGAAAGGAAGTATTTTCAAAAAGAAGAGGTGAAGAACAGACTCATTTTAGGTGCCAAACCTGACTCCACGAGGACATGGTAATATGTTTACTTAGAAGTCAGCTGCAGCATCAGAATCTTAGAGGACCCCACAAACACCTACTACTAAAATATTCTCTATGTCAAAGATGGAAAAAATCCTTTATAGTTCAAAGTAAAGACTTAAAAACATCAAGTTACCTAACTTTCACCATGGAAGCTATCTAGCAGCAGACTTAAGAGATCTCCTAGTACTTCTGAAATCAATACTGTACTGTAGAAATCATAGTTTTCCAGGATACTGTAATTACTGTAATTTCTTGGGGACTTGCTCTAATTCACAGTGGCTGGGTTTAATAGTCTGACGTTTCTTAGAAAGGAAAAATTGTTGGTGGCTTGTGCATTAGTTCAAGTTAAATGATTTTGCATAAACACAATCGATCCTGTTATTAAAAAAGTTGAATAACTTGTTTAGTCTTTATTGAAAATTGCTGTGCTCAAAGATGTCATATTCTGTCTGCTGTGTTTAGTGAGATTAAAGACACAGGACATAATGGTCATCTGTGAAGACAGACTTTGTAAGCAGTAAATCTGAAGCTCCCTTGCATTTTTCCCATCTTTTTTTCTATCTCTTTCTTTGTGTGTGTGTGTGTGTGTGTGCGCGTACAAATACTTGGAAAGCAGCAACTTTTTATTCAGCCAGGCATGAATTTTCAATTATTGATTGCCTTAACCTCATTTTTACTTTCTCTTTAATTTCTGGATATTCAGTTACTTCATTAAAACCATTGAAAGCTCAGTACCAGAGGGCTAACCATCCGTGGAATACAGAGCCTTTTGACTTTATGCTGCTGCCTTGAATTCACACTGGGGAGAAATTAGCCAGAATGCATAAATGCCTGTAAGACCATTCGGCAGTCCAGGCACTTCCTAGTGTTCCTGTGTCTGCACTGTGCTCCCACATTCTCAGTTTAAAGACCAGCACTTGCCCTTATTCTTCCAGGAATACTGAGGACAATAATGGGATTGAAAGTAATTGGCACTGGCTTAACTAGTTATCCGTTTTCATGATGTATCCAACAATATGATTTCTACTCAGAAAACTGACAAAAACAGCACCCATGTTTGCCATCTCCTCGTGACTGTCTCTAGTATCTGTTAGTTATAAAAGGAGAGATGTTTCTTTTACCTGCCAAACTCACAGATTCAGCCTGGGATCAAAAAGTAATCTGAGTTTTCCTTCGCATAAGTCATGATTAATAAATGTCCTGCAGGTTCATCTACGCCCCACCAGCATCTGTGTATCCCTATTTTCTTTGATGGTTTTGGCACAGGGATTACCAACAGGAACTCAATCAACAATTCTGTTAATGATTCAAAAGGCAAATATATCAGCTCACTGAGTCTCGTATGTATTGCCTCTGTAGGACTATCAGGCGCACAATGTGATAAAACTATTTTTGTAACAGATATAGCTTTGGCATATACAGGAAACAGATCTGTTGAGTAAGAAAGAGCAATCTATGTACTCAGGTTGCTTTTCGAAGTACTTGTAAAGTACTTTATCTACATTTTACCTGCTCTAAGAATAAATAGAAATCTATTGCCTTCATGTGCTATTAATGAAGTACTTTCCTCATCATAACTACATTAATAATTTCTTAAATAAAAACACACTTGCAAATCACTCACATCAAGAATTAAAATCTTCCCTGTTGTACTATGTCTACTATAGTACAGTAATAAGAACAAAGGGAATGAGGATAGCATTGAAGACTATTTTCTTAATTAATTCACATTTAAGTGTTCCAAAAAACCGTAAGATTCCTTTTTAATAAACATTAATACGGAAGTAGAAGCTCTGATGACAGATTCTGGCTTGAAATTCTTATATATATTTTAGCAAGTAATGCTTAAGTTTAGCATACCTTTTCCCCCATAGATACACCTCCTGATGTAATGATCACATCAGCACGGCTGATACCCTCATTCAGTGCATTCAGTAAATCATCTGGGCTACAGAAAAGAAAAGGCAAGCAGATTAGTGGTATGGCACTGTTACGAGTTGTAGTCTAAGTGTCTGTGTACACACATGCAGGTGTAGATACACACACCTATTTTAAGAAAGAGATACAGCTCTAGGATAACATAAGATCTTTTCCTTCTTACATCGCCACACTGCTGTATTCAAGTCAAGAATTTTGTCTCATGACATGAACACCACACCATGTGGCACCTTTCTGTCTAAGAGCTTTACAACAGGAACAGGAGGATAGTTTAGGCTGAGACTGAAGAACACTAATACAAGTGTCTCAAGGCATGAAATTTGTGCAGTAGGTAGCAAAACAAATTAGGATTCAGATGAACTGACAGGGCTACATAAAGGGACCTGACACATGAAAACTACTGGCCACCAAGCAGGTTACAGTACTACCTGTCTAGATTATCTGGTATGTGCAAAACTGGGCATAAGGCTCCACTTCAAACTTCTGTCAGTGAAAAGTGGGATTAAATCCTGTGTTTCTCTTCTCCATTAGAGGGCTCTGCAGCAAAGCCAGCTGCATATCCACCTCATCTTGAAAGAACTCAATCCATCCTGTTCAAGTGTCTATTTACCTTCATGAGAAACAGTGTAAGGGGAGTTGGGATGTTCCTCCATACAAAAAATGTAACTGCAAAGGTTAAGGATAGAAGCTGAGTGTATTCAGTTTTGGTGTCTTAACTTTTTTGGTGTTTTTTTAGCTCTAAACTGGAGACTTTGAAGTAGGCAGAATCTATCTAACAGCAGTACTGATGCAATACAAAGCTTCAAGGCATGCAGTACAGAAATTCAGTGATACAACCTACACAAGACCAAAGGAATCTGAAAGAATTCCCAGTATATTAAATGTATACGTTGCATTCAACATTTGTGAAGTGACCAGAAGCTGACTGCTACAACCGTATGTAAAGTTCATTCATTCAGCAATATGTTTTTTAGTTTAATGATCCTGAAAGTTTTTCATGGGAGGCTGTCCCTTCTTAGAATACAATTGAATGAACAGCCAATAATACCAGCGACTGTATAAAGGACTTCACCTGGAATACAGCACCTCAGTTAAATGCTGCACTGCAACTACAAAATGCCATTATGGGTTATCAAGGCTTTGCAGGCTGTGAATGGAGTGTGGGCTATTCTTTGGGAACTTTGGCTATTATTTTATTAGTATTTTCACAAAAAGATAGAACCACTGCCGTTATTTTGGGTTTCAAACTGGAAACAGGAAAATTAGAAATACTATGCAAGTCCTGGTTGACCTTTCAGAGACTAACAGAAACTGTGTGTTTCAAAAGGTCTCAGAAAGAAAAAGCCTTTCCTCTGAACATTCCATCTTTGCCCATGGTTTAGTGAAATAACAGCAGCAGTTAGCATTACATGGTGCTGAGTGCACTACAATTTTGTGACACAAGAAAGACTGCGCTCCCTCACTGAGTTGATACCTCAAGTGCACACTCCTTATGTCTTCACCAGAGAGCCCTCAAGTGTCCCCTACCCATTCTTACAGGCAGAAAGACTCAAGACCCTTTCTCCACCATGGTCAGTGACTGATGCAGCATCTTCTTTGGCATCACAGTGTGGTTATCCTGCAAAACTTTTCCATCTGTGTTGGGTTTACATCCACTCTTTAGGGTCATACTGTTTTGTAAGAGGCAGTCATCAAACTACAGCAGAAAGAAGGGTGGATTGCTTGTGCCAGAGTGTAGGCTGTAATCAGTCAGACAGAATTATACACTACCAGTTTTTTAAAAGGAAGCAGTAGCTCCAGATATTGTGGCTTGCCTCCATGACTTTTGTTTAGGGCACTGGGTATTGTGCATATTCTAAATGGCCCACAGTGAAAGGCTGAACTCTGTTTTCTTTGGGAGAGAAAACATACGGACTCAAGCAAAACCATCTTCTTTGTTCTTTAGGAAAGAGAGACATTGTCTCAGCCACCTCTTCTGAATTCTCAGGAAACCAGCATAAGTCTTTACTAGTTGTTGAAGGCAAGAGGAAAGAAGCAATCTGTTGTTGGCTACTATCAGTGACTTCTTCAGAACCAACTGTTTCATACTGATGGCCTAAGTAGTCATCTGTATGTAATAAGATACTGCTTAAGATTATTAGAGAGTTTGTAATACGAAAAGTCTCTCAGATCTAAGTATTTCTTAATCCTTGCCAATGAAAGTGCAGATTGGAATGCAGCAAGGAATATGTATTCATTACACAGGTTGATACAGGCCTTCCTGAAGCTCGATGACAGTCAGACTATCACTCAGGCCACTATTAGTAGGCTAAGACTGCTTTCAGTATATTTTTCTCATTAGGCTATGACGCAGCAGAGGATCTTATCTGAAGCTTGCTCCAGGCTGTTTCAGTTTATCTTGCTTAATTACTTAAAAGCTATTCATAGCAAAGCAAGACCACCTGTCAGGGGACATCTTCATTCTGGATTATGAAGTGTGCTTGTTTTTGGGTGTGGTTTGAAAATAACGGAAGAAACAGCAAAAAGCAAACGAGTCCGTATTTAACTGTTGTTAAAAATTAGAATGGAAGCACTCCTACTTACACAACGAATATGTGTATGTGTGTGTGTGTGTGTGTGTGTGCGCGTGTATGTATGTGTATGCAAAATTCCTAAAAAAGGGGAAAAAAAACCCCAAACCCCAAATAAGCCCAAGCTCAAACCAGGTGAGGACTCAGTTCACACCTTTGTTTATGAGGGTAGCTCATAAACCACTGGAGCAGTTTATCAGATAGGTTTTTTATTACATATTATGTAAAAAGTTGAACATTGCTGGACTTGGTGCATTTTTTTAGCATTTCCAGTAGAACGATCTGTATAATATAACCCTGACTTTGCTATCTGTATAATGCAAGACATTTAAAAATTCTACTGCTAAAACTGTGCCCAACCAACAGCACTGCATGTCATCTTTAAATAGCTGCAAATTGCATTGATTTCTTCCAAAATGAAAGATGCGATAGAAATTTTATTGTAATAAACTGAATGATGGTGCTAGTTTGGTTTTCATTATTATGAAGAAAGGAGACATTTACAGTATTCTCTCCCTTGCCTTTGGAGAAGCCTTCTCTCTTTTTGGCATATTTGGCACATTTCTTTTTGTCAATCAGGTCTTTCTATCACTTTCTTGTCACTCAGTAACTTTCTATCCTACTTGAGGCTGGTAGTTCCAAGACTGCAGTTAACACAAAACACTCCTCACAGGAGTCACCTGCTGCAATCTGCAATCAACACTGCAGCAAACATTTTCCTTGCCTTTAGTGGATTTAATGCAGAGAGTTGTCATTCAAATTGCATATTAACACATACTTGATATAATTAGATACCAAGATGCTACTTCTCATTTCATTTATTGTATAGGAATGAGCAGCTTCTCCTTTGGGTTGACACAGAAAGGGAATAAATAACTGAAGACTATTAACTTCTGAAAAAACAGACAAAATAACTTTGGTGTCTGAGTGTAACAGGACAAGATCATTCTGTAAGGTGTGTGACAAATCACCATGAAGCTGAGAAACATTCCTTCTCTGAGCAGGTGCAAATCAGAAGCTATGTTCTGAAGCCCTGGCCATTGCTAGGGGCAGGATATTGGATTAGCTAGACTAATGGTCTAATTTACTATGATAAATCCTTTAAAATGTCTTGTGAAAGTGCTATTCTTGGATTTTTATTTCCCTTCATGGACATAACTGTAAGGTGCTCAAATATAATGGTGAATACCTTAATCAGTGTAAAGTAGATTTTGATGGGAAATCTCATTTTCAGATGGCAAAATCATTCTGTTTCATTTGGTGATTTTCAAAGTCGGAGTGACACTGTGCACAAGAGGAGAGTGTGCTTTTCTAACATGCTGCAGTTGATTTAAAAACTACATTCTCTGTATGTTTCAGATCACATCTCAGCATGTTCTGTAAACACAACTATGAAAATTTGTTCTATGAGGACTCCGTATAGCTTACAAAATTATTCCTGTAGATAAGCACAAATCCAAACTGTCTCTCAACAGTAGAAATCCTCATCTACAGCAGATTGTGTCTGCACAAAATATTATGTGTATTGTACATACATTTTTGAAGCTGCATACATAATGCTTTGCATAGAGTCCATGTACCTTTAAGTATATCTTTATATTCTCTGCTAATTTTGCCAGTAAGATAAACAGAGTATCTGTTTTACAGCCTCAATTTCCTGACCCTTTTTATTCAGTTTTATGGAGCAGAATGAGCAGTACAATCTGGAAATTAGTTGGAGGGTATCTGTTGTATAGTGGCAGCAGCAACATAGAATCCTGCTAGTAAATGCATGACATTGCAGTTGACATGCCACTTGATTTCATTAATTTGAAGAGAGGGCTTACAGGATGGCAGTATACCAGAATAGGAGCACCTTCTGGATTAATGAAAAATTATGATTATCAAAGCTAGTTTGTGGAAAACTGTTATGCAGCAGTCAATTACTGAACTGTCTTTGAACTGAAAAGGTACACAGGATCTTAAGAGCTGGAAAAAAAATGATGCAAGCCTCAGTAAAATAGACATCAACCATGATTTTTCTTTATCACTCTCAAAAGAAATAGCTACAGTAAAGACCAAAGAATTCTCTATGTTTTAAGTGTCATTTTGAAGTGTAATTTTATCTTTCAAATAGAAATCAACATCTGTTAATTCACTTCTGTTGATCCCATTGTGCTTCACTGTCATTAATTATAAATCTGTTAACCTTTACTGTGATACAACCCTCAACACCATCAGTTTGATACATGCAATTAAACTGCTCAGTTTTACAATTTGATTTAGAAAACATGTAACAACCAATGGTGATCTGCATCACCTACCACTATGCAATAAAATAAGTGACCCCTGTAAAATTGAAGTGGAACATTTTGTTAGGACTGACTTACCAAGCCATTGTCACTGTACAAAATCCGTAATTCATTGCTAATTTCCAGGACCATTTCCACCAAGTTCTTTGCCACAGTAGTCTCGTTCATTCAAATTAACCTTATTACCTGACAGTCATTTCCAGCCCTTGTGCATTGCCGTATACAGCTATTACTGCTGGGTGACTAACAGCAACGCTTGTGATTATTGTACTCTTCTGTGCATCAGCCTAGGCTGTTATAAACCCAGGTCTTCTGCAAACCTGTACTTACAAAATTTGTGCATGCAAACCACCATAGCTACCATCTTAAACCTGCGTGCTTTACAGATATATTGGACACAGATATAGAAAGATGTGCATGCACCATAATGCACCAGATGCATGCAGTGTCTGTTGTGAGTTCAAAAGCAGAGCTGGGTAACCTTTCTTGTCTACTGTTTTACTTTATTTGAAAGCATCTCAAGTATTTCAGTTATATGCTGAAATAATTACCCCTTTAGACATGGTTCCTCACAGATTGAGAGGAACTACAGATTTCCAGTCACATAGTAAAAACTGAAGTGCTAGCAGTGATCCCACAGCAATCACCCTAAAGACCAAAGTAGACCAGCTGCTCCTCTAAACTACAGCAGTCGACTGTAAGCCTCAAAAGGCTATGTGCCATCTGCAGGTACCCTGAGTTTAGCATATTCTTGTCATGCCCACACAAACTGGGAACAGTGGTTTGTGTTAGTTTTGCACCTTACGAGGCCTCTTTTCTGCTAAACAGATTGCCCAGAAGAAGAAAAGATCTAACAAAGGCACAAGGACCTGCTAGATATTCCCTTTGTATGCAAAGATTCCAATCAAGCTTCTAGTTCTACCTGAGAAAAAGAAATGAACACCTCCAAAACAACAGAAAAATTACTTAAGTAAAACTTTCATAAAAAAACCCTAAGACTTTACTTATTGTACACAGACATCAAGCTCAGTGACATTTCTGTTTGAGGAAAGATGGGATATGGATTTGGTCCTTTCTGATTAATTCTCATTCTTCTTCTTGTGCCCATTCAGTTGAGGTGACAGATTTCAAAATGAATAGATGAATGCAGCTAGGCATAAAGACAAAGTCTGTCACCCACTTCTCACCTCATGGCCAAGAGGAATATTTTGCATATCAGTAATTTGCAGGGTGCAGAATAGTGAATAGAAGCCATATGCAGTTTAGCCAACTAAAACCTAAAAATGCAATTCAATGAATGAATATTTGAATGTAATAGGAATTCTGTGTTTTGACTAGTATGGTTTTCTAAAGCAGAAGAAGATCCATTTTTGATTATGTATGTGAAACATATGGGCACTCTTCTGAAACTGCATTTGTTTCAAAATTCTCCAGTGTAATTCATCATGTTCTCATAATGTTTCTTCCTTCTACCTTCTGTAGTATTTCCTTGGATCATTTTGAACAGATGCAGTAAGTTTTCCCTAGGAATATAGGCCAGCTTGTGAGGAAAGCTGGAATATAATTACAGCAGGTTTTGGCTTGTTCAACATGGCTATGTAAGTTTTGTCTATCTGACAGCAACATAAAAGAATCTGTCTTTGTTACTTTTTGCTGCTCCTTTAATTGATGCAGCTGCAATTGAGAACACTATTTTCCAGAGTAAACTTCTTCATGTTTACATTTATGAACTCAAACACTTTGATTAGAGGTCTTCAACTCTTCTGCTGAAGTTACCATGAGATCTGCCTAATACCTTCAACTTTTTTCTCTGTGCCTGGATGATAACATATTTTACTCCACTGTTTTCATGATCTGTTTCAGAAGACTCCCAGTCATCTGTATGTCAGAATGACAAAAGACCAGAGAGGTCAGAAAAAGAGATGGGTCTGGGAGTGCAACAGGAAAAGGTCCCATGTTGTAGAAGCCAGGTGCTTGTATGCTGTGAAGCACATTCCCATGTGAAGGCATCACACTGTTGATGGTTGGGTCTTGTATTCTTTTTTGCTGCTTGTGTACCTTCATCTGCAAGCATATGCTTGGGAACCGTGCTTTTATTTTCATCAGAAGTCTTCAGGTGCTGTGCCATTGTTCTAACCCATGAGCACTTTATCCACTCTAAATCCAGGCTGGTGTGTGACCACTGAATGTAAGAAGAAGCCTGAGAACTGCTGGTTTGCATTGATTAAAAAATTATCCCTGACTATTTCACTGGCTGAGGACAGTGAACCTTATCCCAGTACTTACCAGAAATCCATTTGTTTTCCAAAAGTTGGATGGGATTTCACTGGTAAAGATAATAGCTTTTATTTTACCTTCCTTCTTATGAAGGAAGTGAATCTATATGGATTCACTGAAAAGTTTATCACTTTTGCAGTGGAAAATATTCAACAGTTGTAGCTGGGTTGAAAGAATTCAATGCAAGATTACACCACACGATACAATAATCAATGCCAAAGACATTGCTCATCAGTAAAGATGACAGTGCACTGGTGGGTCTGAAGGGTAAACACAGTTCTGTGGTTATTTATGTCAGAGCACTAATGAAATATGAGAATTGGCTTATACTGACACAGCTGATAGTAAAACACTATGACGGATGTAGTGTCAGTTGCTTATATAGAGCAAATAGTACTAAAAAATCTGTGACATGGTGATATGGTATTGTTATAATGGAATTTCTTACCTTTTCATTTTGCTTTAGCTTTGATTTTGAGTAAATTTAAAATAAATTTTAAGTGAATTTTAAGCAAATTTATCCCTCCTGTAAACTGGTGTAACTGGTATTGAACTACAGTATGGATGTCTCTATTACAAGTAGAAATGAAGTCCCTAAAGGCAATGACTTAAAATGAAGGTTTTCTCTGTAAAGCTCCACCTTTTACAGAATCAAAACTTAGTCACTTGAAAAATGTCTGTCTTGAGAAGAAAAATTACTTGGAAGCCATGGGTCAGAGACAATATGTAAAAGCCTTTTAAAATCCCCTGCCATCAGCTATGTCTTAAAACAAATATTTTTTAGAAAATGTCAAATGAAATATGAAATTGATTTTTGTTTACTAAAACATAATACATAATTCTCCAAGAAGAGTAAACTACAGTTGATTAGAAATAAGTGAAGAGAAGAAACAGAAAGAGAAACGTATCCTGTTTGAGACCAGCAAGTCAGTTTTTTTGACAGCTGTTAGTCAGTGGAAGGAACTAGAACTTCCTTTGTCTCTGCAATACTGGACTATATTCCTTCAAGCACAAAGATAGTTTTAGTGTATGAAAATGCTCACTGCATTTTCTCCTGCTCTGGGAGCAGAAGCATTTTCTTATTGCTCATCCATTTTGTAGCAAGGCTTTATTCTAGGGGTTAGTTTTTGTTGATGCTGTCTCCAGCACTGTTTAGAAGAGCCAAAAGTCTCACTCCAGTTTCTAAGCAATTTCTGATAAAGCAGACAGTCTATATAATGTTCTGCACATTAATCTAAAATGTTTTTAAGGCTGCAGGTTCTTGTAAGCTGTTTGCAGTTAAGTTTTTGGGCATGTGTAGAGTTAAGATTCTAGTGGGTTTCTCTCTTTAGTCAATTTAATGAGGAAAACCTAGATTTATGACAACATGGCTTCAGCATGAAAAAACAACTGCTAAACAAGAATAAGTCTTTTGCAGGCTAAGGATATGGCAGATAGATTAATTCAGTAATGATCACAGAAACTTGTTTTTCCAGTATGCAAAGTGAACGGTAAGATATAACTCAATCCTCCAACCTTTTGTAATGTTAATAGGCCCATTAACTTCAGTGAGGATCCTCACATGACTGAAGCTTTCAGGTACTAGCCCTCAAAACGTTTTTCATTACTTTTGGCTTTTCATTACAAGAATCAAACTATAGAAACTATTTTTTCTGTTTGTTAATGGAGAAAATCACAGGTGGTTCACGCTCTGTTATCACTCCTACCCCTTTGGCCTGTCTATGATATCTATATTATTAAGCCATCCCCCTAAATAAGACTTAGTATATAATTGTACATGTATTTTTGAAAAAAAGATTAATGAATACATTTGAGGTATCATGAACATTCCAGTTAGCCTGCTTTAGAGAAGATCAGCACAGTAATGAAAAAACAAGGATGCAAGACTGAAGAGTTGTAACAATGACTTCCCTAGAGTTGTACTCGACTGCTACCTTCAAGTAGGTCTCTTCCTAATTTTTTGTATTTTTAAAAGGAAAAAGCCTTGATGGATAAAGACGTTTGCTGCTACTGATGAGTAATGCAAACATTCTGGTATTAACAGAATTTCAGTTTTGTCAACATTGTGGAGCCATGTATGTCTACAGTGCACTGGTGCGCAAGAACTTCACAGACAAGGCAGTGTTATTTAATGGACAGACTAAACCACCATTTGCTTCTGTATGGCAACCACTGGTAGAATCCGTGTTCCAAGCTCTGCACTGACAGACACCTCGTTGAGCCTGCCTGTGAGCATGCATGTGCCTCAACGTCCCAAGTGTTTTAAAAATGGTGCTCACCAATCTGGTAGGACTGTCTCCGCAGTGTTCTGGAGGCTCTGTGTCCCTTCTTCTTTAAAAACATCTGGCTTCCTGAGGGTAAAGGAAGCAGAAGGGGTATAATAAAGAGCCAGGGAAGAAGAGAGGCTCCTGGGGTGAAAGGGATGCTCTGTGCCCAGCTGAGTCCTCCTTGGTGGCTCTGAATACTCAAAATTATCATGGGAAATGCTCCTCTCTGCAAGGCCAGCCAACAGGAGAGAAAGGGAGCATATGGGAACACATTTCTGTTACAGTTTGGATGGGCTTCTTGCAAGGATGAAGAACGAAGTTATAGAAGGATTTACACTCTACTGGGCATGTCAACAATGCATAGTTCATCTTTCCTTGCAGAGTCTACAGAGAAATTTGTTTACTCCTGACTTCCAGACAAAGCAAAATGAAGTGTTAAACACATTGACATTTTGGAAGGAGGACCACAGATAATGGGAAAATATTTGGAAACGGGCCCCAGTGAAACATTTTAACTCACAATTTCTAGGTTGTTATGCAGGAAATGAGTCTCAAGGCATATTAAATGTCACCTTCTTGACTACAAGGGGGAAAGGGTTGTATTTATCCTAGTTTTCTTTCTCTACAGTCAATAAAGATGCCACTTCATTCATGAGAAGCTTTATACCCAACAACCCTGCTCCAAGAGGCAGGTTTAGAAAAAATGTCCAAAACTGGGAAAGTTACTGCTATAACGACCTTATTTAAAACAGTGATTTGTGACGAATTTCTGTTTTATGAAGACAGCATTTCCTTTTACATATACCTCTTCCAAGTCAGTTTCAGTGGGAAGGAATAGTTTTTAGATAGTGTCCTTTGTAACAGAAATAAGCCAAAGTCTATTTTTTTGTGCTCTTAAATGTAGGACAATTAAATGTAAAATGCAACAAATATTCATTTGACATGAATGTCTCTTTTAAAAAAGCTACACTAACGTGTTCAAGATTGAAGTGGACCAGGTCATGAATAGTCATTCCGCAACTGTTGAGCCCTTTCTTCTTTTCAGCTGACTGGACTGTTAACAACAATAAAATCAACCTCCCTCCGCGGTCCCTAGCCCAGGCTCAGTAGATCCTGCATGTAGCAGCTGCAGTCTGTCATTCTGAAGATCACTTCTGGGCACACATAGATCCTGTCTCACTGAGGAATGTGATGGGAAGGGCAGGCCAGTATGCCTGCACTATGTTTTACTGTTATACACACACACTGACGCTACTAAAATGAAATCTAAAATCCTCCTTATCACCTTGTAAATCCATGCCTGGTTTCTCCTCATAGTTATCACAGAAAGGGCCTGTCAGATCAGATGCATAAAACGTTGTTTGGAAGTAATGGAAAAATCTTTCCTAAAATGGCTTCAGTCCCTCATTTGCTCTATCTGTTGTCAGAGAATGAAGTCAGTCTTTGTTTCTCGAAATCAGGTCACTGTGTCAAGAAGTGACATACAAAAGACTTTCAGACTTTGTATATGACCCCAGCTTCTGGTTTACTCATCAACGTTATGGATAGCAGCCTCAAAAATCAAAAACTTTTTCCAGCAAGGTGCCAAACAATAAGAGTACTCGCACTCTCACAATGTTCTTTTCCAAGAAGGCAGACTGAAACTACAGCTGTTTCTAAATGACACAACAGATTACACAGAGCTAAGGAAATAAGAAGCATCTTGTCAAAATTGCCAGAAAGTTTCAAATTCATCAGAGCATCACATATTAAAATAGCCAAAGCTCTGATTGGCATCTTGTCTTTATAGATCACTGTTGCTGTGTTATTTCTGTTGGTACTATTCTCCTGAGTTTGTGCTTCTATTACATACTGTCCACTAGTATAACATGTAAGTTCATTTAATTTTCTGAAGTAAAAGTTAAGAGATTATTTGAGTCCAGGAGAAACAACTGATAATTTTGTCTGATTTGGTATTTAATATAGTCTGGGAAACTCTCTGAACTTGCTTCTGTTTGAACTGTACATCACATTTAAATATATATTCAATCTTGCTTTGAAATTAGTATCTATCAAAGCATTTGATGTAGTTTCCTAATAACTAATTACCTTCACTGTTAAAATTATGCTTTATTTACAGTCTGAATTAGTCTAACCTTTTATCTAGCCATTGCTGCTGAAATAGAAACTTTATTCAAAGTTTATTCTCCATGTGGCTCAGTATTACTGGAATGTAATCAAGTCATCTTTTAAGAATTTATTTGTTGAAGTAAACAGCCTGAGTTCTGATACCGTTGGAGTATATGGTCCATCTTTTCTTTTTAATTTTTAAAAATTTTAATGGTTCTGCTCTGAATTCTATACAATATTTTGTTGTCTTCATGTCCTAGGAATACAAAGACCAAAAATAAACTTCTAATTCTACAGGAGACTTAGCTTTTTATTCGTGTGCTAGAACTTATATTTAGCAGATTACTCACTTCAATTCTCAAATCTTCTTCTAAATCTCTACTTCTTAGGATATAATCCTCCATCCTGTAAAGTTTACTTACATTCTTTAGTCTTACACGTAACAATTAATACTTGGCTGTATTAATAATATACTAATAACCAGTCTTCTAAGTGATTCATATAAGCCGACACAGTGACCCATTTTCAACATTCACCATTTCTTTGATCTGTCTGTATCAACTGCCTTTATTAGTTTTAATTAATTTCTTCGAGGGTGTTAATAGTAAAGTTTCAATCCTCAAAAATTTCTTAGTGGCTTGGGAACCCAAAGTCCTGTATATGATCTAGATCTAGGAGGTTGAAAATCATTTAAATGACTGATATTGTGGCTCCTGGAGGCTGAAGTTCTCTTGTAAAACAGAACTTACGTCTCCAAATATTTAAAAAAATGTTAATATATACCTCAAAATAGACTAGAGTAGTTTTCATTTCCCTCCAACGAATATAGTTACAGATTGTCTTGGTTTTCAAATATAGGAGGATTTTCTTAGTTTATTACTTGCTGTTTAGTATCATGTTCTACTACTGGCTTGTAATTTTTTAAATGCTAATTCAGGAGGAAGTCCATGCCTGTGTTGAGGACAATTTTGAGAGTGACACACTGTTGTGCATTAGCTTTGCACCTGTCGCCTCTACAGCATGAAATTTTATTACCTGTCACACTATGTAGTTTCCTACTGGTACAGAAGAACCCCTGGAACTTGCACTGCCCCGTTTCACAAGTTCTTCTCTTCCCCTTTGTTTTGGCTCAGGTGTTTCTTTGTGTTTTCTGAATACATGCATTAGATGAGATGACTTGTCACATGTGACAACTTATTGAAGTTTGCCCTAATGATTATCAAGAGTTGTGACAGATATTAAACATTTCTGCTTGAAAAGGAGAATATTTATCTTGACAGAGCACAATGAAATAGAGGAGCTCCATATCTGAATCACCTTCAAACTGTTACCCAGTGTCCCTGGATTCATTAGGCTACGATCGCACTTTATAACATCATCATTCTTCGAGCAGATCTAGAACTGAAGTCACTTCAGCAAAAACGAATACTATCACATTTGATTTAAGGCCTTTTCTCTAACAAGCCTTTTCTTGCAGTTATATAGTAAATGGTAACACTACTACTACTAATTCTATTCACAATATGTTTGATTGTACCCAAGCTGGACATTAAACTGGTGCAGGAAGAGGCTAGGATTCTGTGGCTGAATTCTGCCTATAGCTCATATTCCAAATCATATGATGATACATGTCAAGTTAATGCCGCATGAGAAATTTTAGAGTTAGAGTAGTTTCCCTGAGCTTCTTCCTTCACTCCAGATGTTCCATCTGAATTGTAATACTGGTAATTACATGCAACCCACACAGGCACAAAAGATTTAAACCTCTTTTTGGATGGCACACATAAAATTCAAGCAGACTAAATCCTTGAATGAGATCTTAGTATCCCTTCCAAAATATGAAGGGACTCTTTCACAGCCTTTATTTTAGGGATACCATACAGTAATGCTGTCACAATAGCAAGGGTAATTTTTAATGGGTTTACCTGTCACTTAGGAGCTCTATGTCAAACAATATGTCATAAAAGAGAGGTATATAAATGAGAAACTAATCACTTCTGATGTTGAAAACCTCTCATTTGATGATGATTTTATAACTATTCTGATAAATTTTTAAAGCAACTGGGCAGATAATGTGAATTTCCTAAATTTTTCTCCTAAGGAGAGAGAGAGAGAGATTCTTTCTTTTTCCTTTGTGAAATCACAGGCTTATAAATGAAAATGCAGCTGGAAGCAGCTAATGTTACACATTTCTCTGAGAAAAATGATAAGAGAATTAGAAAATAAGGAACAGAATCCAGAGAAGGGGAAAATGCACTCATGTAAACAAAGGTAAAAACAGAGGACAC
The DNA here is from genome assembly GCF_000695765.1 of Mesitornis unicolor. Lineage (NCBI taxonomy): Eukaryota > Metazoa > Chordata > Aves > Mesitornithiformes > Mesitornithidae > Mesitornis > Mesitornis unicolor. The sequence goes on along the minus strand of NW_010206289.1, from coordinate 14,954 downwards.
TGAATTCATTACATACATGATCAAAATTCTGTAGCAAGTTTAATAAAAGAGTCTTTCATAGAAGGAGAACTGTCAAAATGGAAAACAGCTTTCTAAAACAGAGGCCTATGCTATAGCAGATTTTGCTAGAGCTAAACTTTACAGCTAAATAAACAGTGGATACAAAGAACAACACAAATGAAATAATCAGACACAAAAACCCCCTGATAGTTTTACAGATCAGAACAGAGATGTATCTCTTGTTTTTATTAATGGTTTCCAAAGAACCAAATAATTTCATAGAATATAAGCAAAGAAAATGAAATTAGAAGCCTTTTTAGCTTGGTCTTGTTATATGAAACCACACTCAAAAGTACACTGGAATACCAGTTCTAGCTGGCCAGTTTTTTCTGCTCTGTTTTAGTAAGTGATTCTGTGATTCAGACAAAGATGTAAGACAACAGTAAGAACAACATGAATGGGTTCTTCCTTTTTTTGGTTTTGCATTTGTTTCTTGTGCTCATAGTAATTCTGGACATGGAATAACTTCCATATCTATCCAGAGATGTGTGCTTTTCAAACAGCTTGGGTTTTATGTGCTAAGAACACAAATAGAGAAAATCTTGGTTTCCAGCCAGCCATAACTCCAGCTATATTGCATTTTCCAGGTTTGTTCTTTTCTCATATTGCTTGCTTCTAGGATTTTAACTGTAGATTTTATCTGTGTGTTTTGGACTTGCTGTTTTTCATTTTGAATATTGAGTCCTACATACAAGTTATGAAAATGGAAACAAGCAATGACAATCTCAGAAACCGTTAAAATGCTCCAGAAAGAAATAAAATATTGGTTTCAACTGAAAATACAAATATAGGCTAAGATTTGAGTGGCCATTTCAAAATGTAACTGCACACGTGATTAATGCGCAAAGACATTTTTAAAGTGCTCCTAACTACTCTGCAGCTACCCACAGACATTCCACATGCTTCCCTATCCTTTCACATTCTCTGCTGCAACGTGTTTACAGGTATCACAGCCCTGGGCTTTGAAGCAGCTGGACAAGCTATTTTCTTACCTAAACACCTCTGGCTGATTCATATGCTGAAATGAAATACAGGAATACTTACCTCTAAGATTGTCTTTGCAAATACTACTCTAAACCACTTTTCAGGCTTGAATATTAGCTCTGTATATATGACTGACAGAATTTCCATGCTTGTTAAAAAACTTGACCCATTACAGCAATATTAATGCTTAACTGCACTCCCTATTAGCTGCTCTCTCAAACTGCAGTCAATGCTTGTGGTATACGAGAAGTGACACTCATAGTAAAAAGTAGTAAAATTTACTCAATGTAAAATGTATAAACAAGAAGAACTAGAAAAAAAAAAGATTCTCCTCTGAAACTTATTGTTTGCCAGTATTTTTACTACATCTGTAGGTATTGCAGGCATATAAAACCTTCCTCTTTTTCACTGTCTACATATGTATGATACATACAAAATAAACTGCACATACACATGAGCACACACAAACATACATAATCTATGGTTTAACTCCAGTAAACCATATAACAGACACTGAAGGCTTGTTCATCTTTTCTATAAACATGGTAACCAACTCGTCAAATTGGCACCCTTCATAAGATCTCTCTGGTAAGACTCTTGCATTGGTTCAATTGCCATGGTACCCAATCAAATCAGTCATGTTAGTTCGAAAGATATATGCTGAAATATCCATATGGGCAATGTTCTCTTAGTAGCTTTATTACATAGCGAAATAATACCATACTTATTATCAAATTAATTTACATATTCAGATTTTCCCTTTGGCTGAAACAGAACTGCAGATGCATTTTGTTGTAAATATATGGATTGGGCGTGAGTGTGAGAAGAACAGCAGAAGATTTGATAAGACAGAATCCTGGTATCAGATAGGGAGGGTTCTTGGCTAAGTCAACAGTACCAAATTATTCTTTCAAAACTTACTGCAAAGTACAAAATCACTCCACAATTGGAGGCTCATTATTTCTATTCTATGAGCTAAAGTAACTACCTCTGCAGAAATTACTCTCCAAGCATGAAACTGAAAGTTTAAAAAGAATTCTTATTACCTTTGCCAAGGTAATACTATCTCAAGACACAGAGAACATTTTAATAGGGAGGATTCAAAAGTATCAACCTCTCTTGTAACTGAAAGCAAAGCTGCAGACGCTTGTCTGCCTTTGACTGATATATATGTTTGCTGTCTGGTTTTCAGCTACCATCCAACAAGTAAAAAAGGGTCACAAAACATATTAGTATTAAATGTAGAAAAGTAAAAAAATCCTCTTGGGCCTTAAATCTCACTAAAATTGTTTGCCATTTATTACTGAGAGCTTTCAAGAATAATTATCTTCACTGAAACTTCATGCCTAGGAGGTTATGGAAAAAATTCCTGAAGGCAATGGAGTACATAGCTATAGTTTTGCACAATGACCTTAAGTTAAACCCTCCATTTGATGGTGTTGACTTCACAGCAAATTTGAGACTATACCTATTTGGTTAGGGCAAGGCCATAATGAATAAACATGCTTTACATTTTTATTTTGCCAGAGAGGCTACCAGAAAGATGTTCAGGGGAAAGCATCTTTTCCAATGGATTAACCCACTGTTAATGACACTCTGTAAGTTAATGCTGACTGTAATGTTGATGACAGTAGCAGTAGCTTTCATTCGTGCAGGTGGCAAAAAGTTCCACCTATCATATTCTGTTGGAGAAAAACCCTGTCAACCCTTCTTCTATGTAGGGATGACTCTCAGGACTTATGATTAACAGCCTTTTTGTGGTTGTTCTCTTTTTTCTCAGATGCGTAAATCTAAAACCTGATCTCTGGATATAATAGTTTTATTTGAGAACTTTGCTACCTGTGTTTTAAAGTCTAAAAAGGTCCTTATAACAAAGAAGAGACTCAAGAGATCCAGAACATGTAGATACCATTTCTGGAAAGATCAATCTCATGAGTTTGCATGAAGTCTCCACCTGAAATTGGAAGCATTCTCAGGCAGGAGGTCATTGATATTTATGCCTACTTGGAACAGCAATGGAGTTTTTTGCCAGGCCAGAGAAGCAAAAAAGATGCCTGGATGCAAGGAGAGTATCCAGAAGGATTTCCTTTCCCTAAGATCACAACAACCGCTGTGGTTGCTGTATGCCACATTCCCTGTACGAATACTTCAAATACAACTGCATTTCCCGGAGCCACCATTCAGGTTGGTTCCCGTACTGTAAAACCACTCGGTGCTTGGCCCATTCATACACTTTCTGTCAATCTAGTAATGTTTTGTATTGAATCTTGCACTAGGGAAGACTGGTTTTGAAATGAGCTACTCCCCAGCAGTAACTGTCTCCCTGCTAGGGAATTTTGTCATCAATCAATGTGAAATGTAGGTGCTGAAATTCACTATTGCCTTCCCCCCCCCCCCCCCCCCTTCTGATCTGGCCTTACTTTTTACCTACACACCCTTTTTCTCAAACAGGTGGAGGTGAACCTGAACAACTCCCTATCAAACCAAGTCTGTCAGTTGGTTTGATACCGCAAATGAGAAACAAGAAAGCCTGTTAAAAGCCTTTGGGGCTCAATAAACTGAGGAAATATGTTATGCTGAGAAACTCAAGCCATGGATGAGAGGCATTGCACAGTCTTGCAACGGACAAAAGACCGAACACTTCAACCACTTAAAGCTCTCAACATGAGATGAGAGCTTCACTACCACTGGGAAACAAGGAGCAATCACTGTCAGATGAACAGAAGGACTGATCACAGGGTACTCTACTGCTCTGTGGCAATCAAAGTAGAGAGATCAGTAAAGGAAAAAAAAAATTGATTCTTTTAAATTCTTTGACATATTTCTGGAAATGCTGAGCAATATCCAGCAGTGGGGCCTTCCCTAAAAGTTACTCAGAATCAGACAAAATTCTATACTCTAAATTAATTTTGGCATGGAAAATAAAATCTGAGAGAAACTCTCCTTCTCCCTTGATTGGATCAGAAAAAAGTATGGCTGCTGCAGAATTGTCTCCTCTTATGTGTAACACGGTGCCTGTGCAGCAATAAATTCAATTTGCAGCACTAATAGATGTCTCAAAAAACAGAAGACAAGACAAGATAAACACCATTCAATAAGAATTTTATCAAATGATTCCTCTTAATATGAGAAGAGACTTGTCTATTTTTCTAATGAAAAGGGTAAAATATCTTCTCCAAGATGTACCCCATCACAAAACTGTGACACTTGCAATAAGTGGCATTTTCTCTGGTATTTCTTTTTTTTTTTGTGGATGCCATAGAGTGCACCGCATGAATATGAAGTGACATCTTTACTAACATGTGGTACTTACTTATCTCCCACAATTCCCAAGTTGATTGTTGGATAGCCATGTTCCTGAATTGTAGCTAGGAGAGTTGAACGGTTACTGTCCCGAATCTTTCCTGGCAAGAGGTCATCTTCAGGATTCAGTAGCTATAAAACCAGAAACATTCTCAGTCAGTCTCATTGGAATACTGGGCCTTTACACAACTGAGAATTTTATTCTTCAGGTTGGACAGGATATTCTTAGACACCTATCATTAAATATATGTGCAAAGTGAATTAGTGAATGTAAATTAATAAGATACGTAATATGCCTGTTTAGTCCAATCCTCCATGCTGCTTAGTTTGTTTCTATTGCTTGACGTCTGCAAAATCATCTTTCTCCTTAGGAGTACTTGGCTTCTAATCTCACACATTAGAAAACACAAACATTAAGTTTCCAAGTTATTGTTTCTGTTTAAATGGTTTTAGAGGAACCTCACTGATGTTGCTAACCAGATTTAAAGGTATTAAAATAAATTTGGAAGTTCACTGTCTACTTATCAATAAAGATGGTTTTTAAATAAAACAATCTGTATTGTAATAATAGACAGAAGCTTAAAGCTTGGTTCTTATTCAATTACTGTTTAGGATGAAAAGCTCTCTCTCAAGATAGCATCATGGCAATTGCCTTACATGTGTTACATATTCTGGAAGTTAAACTACAAAACATACATTTGTAAACATACATTTTACAACTCTTAGGAATTCTTTTGTAGGAAAGAGAAGGGCAACACAATACTGACAGGAGGTAAATAATGTGTCTCTCAAAATTACAGCAATAGTATCAGGTAGTGAGATAAGAATAACCAAAAGCAGAACATGGCTAATATTTGGTGCTCTGGCTAGCAGCTCTATTTCTGTGAAGATTTCCACAGGATGATTAAGAAACCTACTGTGCCGGATCTTTTTTAACACATGATACAAAAGAGAGTGCCCACATCAGTAAAGGACCCTTTCATGATGTGCAAGAATATTCAGTCATATGGAAGACACTATTCAGAAAATCATCACCTGTAATGCTTGTAGCACTTCAGATTTGTTCTTTGGTTAGTGGTATGTTTCCTGCACGACAGACCTCATCTATGTAATGAAATCTGGCAAGACTCTGCCCACACTGTACCCAGTAGTCACAGAGTAACCTTCACTGGGGTTGTGAAAGTTGTAAGGACACTACCAGATGACAAAATCCAACATACTGAAAGTTTTCAAAATCTTTCAAAATTCAACATATTCAAGCTGTATAAGAATACAGCCATTTGGTTTATGTTTGTGTCTGGACTTCAAAGTTTGTCTCAAAGAACAGTCAAAATTATAGGTCAAACTTCATGCTGTCTTTAAATGTCAAACTGACTTTATCTCAACCCATAAGTTCTTTTTGCTTTTGCTGCTCCTCTGTCTCACTGTGGGACAGGGAATGGGTGAGCAGCTGTGCGGGTGCTTAGTTACTGGCCAAGGTCAACTGAAAACATTTGTAAAATCAGTACATTAATCTCAAATCTGCTTTTTCTGATGTAGTTAAGAAAAAAGCAATTAGGAAGCTGGCCTGGCATTTTACCAACAGGACATTGTCTAGATTTCAACATGTGATCCTAATAAAAAAAAATTAAGACACAATACTACAGCAAGGCATTCGGAAGTACTATTCAAAGACCACTTGCACCATAGCTACAGAGGAGGGCTGCTCAAAAGAAATTACCCTTCCAGTCATTACTGGCAGAATGAAATACAACCCTGACTATCCTACAGGTCCACTCTTGCTGGCAGGAGGAGAGCAGCTGGCATGAGGTTGGATACGTGACCAAAATTTTGTCAAACACAGCGTGTGACACTTGTGAGAGAGCCCCTGAGGAAGAAAACACGAGCAGCTGATTATGCGTTGATCACTTACAAAAATACCTCATGTCAACGTGAGTTGCAGCTCAAAAAGTGAGACCACTTGGGAATAGGGCAGAAGTCACCATTCAAAACACTATACCTGTCCCAAAGAAGATACATCAACTCAGACCTTGATTATAAACATACTTTTCTTACCTCATTCCCTGTTGACATGACTGCAACCACTGGAAACTTGTTAACCTCTACTTCGGTTACACCAACAGTTGCTAAGAGACCAATCTCAGATGGACCCATGTGAGTTCCTTTAGCCAGCACACATTCACCTCGTTTAATGTCATGTCCTATAGGTCTGAAAATCATAGCACAGAAAAAAAAAAAACTAAATAAAAGCAGAATGAGATTGAAAGTATCTTTCCTTGATTGGTCCAGGTAAGGAGTGTCCAGGGATGTTCATTAGTCAGATTGTCAAAATGTCAGTACTGCTTATGGTCAACCAATTACTATAAAAATCACAAGCCCTTCTATGCCTCACAGAGATATTTTACTGTTTATAAAGCAGGCTGTCTACAGACCTGATATCTTGGCCTGGTCGAGCCTGCACCAGGATTCGAACCTCTAGTTCTTCAGTGCCCTACAAAAACAAGGAGATCAAATATGGTCAGCTGGGGTACTAAAAAACAGATTAATCAGTTCTAATTTCTCAGAATTTTACACAGCCTACAGTATCCATTACACTGAGACCTTATGGTTTAAGCATCATCATTGTTCTTCTAATTGGAATACAATGTGTGCTAAAACTGAACAGCTTTGTAAGAAATTCTCTCTTTGAAGAGCTCACCAGAGAAGGACCAGCACTGAATACAGTTTTACCTTGCTTTTTTAAATGATCCCTGTGTTTATATATTTTTCCTATGTTATGTTCTCTGTGTATTTGTTGATCTGGTATATCAAGTAGATTCTTCCTACTCCTTTCAGCCAATGTGGTCTGCTCAAACAACTTCAAAGATGGCATTTCAAATAAAGTGTTAGTCTGACAGACGATATGCCACTGCATCTGCAGAAAGGTGGGGAGAAGCTATATGGTCTGTTCCAGGACCTTCATGTAGATTACTGTAGTGGAAACTCCTACTTGAGAGCTTTGTACAAATCAGGAACGGGCTTGTTCATCAAGTTTATTTACTGTGAACAAGAGACAGTGGCCCAAAAAGTCTGATGTCTACTTTAAGATTTGTGTTTTCTTCTTCAGAATTTCAATGGTTTGGTGATATGTTCAATGCCAATAAATAGCACATGACCTATATTGTTAATATTTAACTTAGAAGCCCTGCAAGTGGGTTGTTGCCTGGGGCAACAATTAGTCTAAGAATTATTTTACTTTTATGACACGCTGTGGATGGTTGGCCACTCGTGAAGACTTTAATTTTCCGTATCTTTGACACCATTTAGAAATAGCTAGTAAGTTTCTAGGGAATCAAGAGGAGTGTCAATGATACATACGAGTAATAGAAAAGGTCCTATTTTAGGACTCTTGGATTAGGGAAAACAAGGAGAAAAAAAGGCTTTTTAATTTGGTAATCCCAGGCTTGAAAAACATTGTGAAAAGCGTGACTGTGGACAGCATGGTGATGTGCAGTGATTGTTATTTATGGAACTGATGGATATCCCAGAATACTTCAGGAATACAATTTAATTCAAGGTAGCTAGAGGTAGGGCTTCCAGGGAGGTACAGCATTATGCTGAGAGCATCTTCAATTTGGTGTGTATTAGGCAGCATTCTTCCTGCTGTGTATTACTATATTTTGAACTATGTCTGAGTGGTTTAGTCTGACGGTTGTTAACAGCCAGCATCCATACTGATATACTGATATCCAGTCTTGATGTAGGATCTAACTCTTGTTTTGGTGGATCACATTGGCCTCTTTTTCCCACAAGGTGACATAATATGTCTAAATGAAGGGTATAGACATGCTTTTGCAAGGATCAGTTTTTCAATAACAGTGCATTTGGTGAGCTGATGAGATTTTTTCTATCTGCTGGATAGATGAAATTCCTTTCAGGCCTGTGACTTCTACAGTAATTTGGGGAATGCTTGCTATGATATTTAAGTACTGCTACCGCAACTAGGGGTCAATGAGCTCCTCTTAAAAGTACTCTCTGGCTTTTCAGAAGAACATATTTCAGATGTTAGAGATTTCATTTCAGTTAAATCACAGCCCTGACGGAGTTCTTAACACTAAAAAGAAAAATATTCATGAAGTATGTAGCCACCCAGGCATGAAAAAGGAGACAAAAATAACATATTAATTAAACTGTACTAATTATTTACGTACAGAATTAGCAGAGTGGCATATTCCAGGACAAGTAGAAACTGAAGAGTTCTACCTCACACTTAAAGGCAGGAAAATTAAGCTAAAGGTGGCTTGACCATTTGCAAAAAAACCCCAGAGTTTAAGCACATAGCCAAATAATCTTTTCTCACATGCAGAGAAAAAGTGGAATCTAGGAAGACAGTCATCCAGAGAAGAAGTAGAAAATAACAGGTTATCATGTGCATTGCTCTGCAATGTGATAGTCCTGTCATGATGAGGTGGGCAGTGGCCACAGAAAACTTGCTCAGTAGGGCTAATGGAATGATTAACAGGCAGTGAAGGCAATGGTGTATTTTACAGGAAGATATAATCTACACATACACATCTGTACCCTCAGAGCAGGACTGACTCCACAAATTATCTGTTAGAAGAAGGTCAGCCTAGACAGCTTGCTGAAATCATCAGATGTAAAAATCTATGCATTTACAGTAATAAGGAATGAGAAAGGATCATGAGAATATGTTTCACTTTTTGCTGTTTTCATCAGCTTTGAACACTGGAATTCATCTGCTTACACCCCAGCTGCAATCACAACGCTAGCATAAAGCTATGGTGAAGTGGAACAGCTTGTCAGAAAAGCAGAAGAGGAGCAAAAGCTGATGTGAGCACACACTTCTTTCCAAAACTGAACTTGGAAGTTGTGTCAGTAAGAAATCTGTCATCATCTGTCAGATGATGGCAAACATGATCATAGTGTCCTGAACTCACAGCTGGGTAAGTGAAGGTAATGACTCAGAAGGAATTCTCTGAACACAAAGGAAGACAGAACGATACTTAGGAAGTCTAAGGTCGACTGTTTGGGTTACAATTGCCTACAGAGAGCTCCCGTGCTTCATAAAAAAACACATTTTACTTCAAGACAACTGTATGTACAGAATTAATACTACAGTACTCATATTTTTTTCTGTGATATTTTGCAGCATGTGTAAGGTACAGTGCCAGTATGATTTAGAGTTACATTGGAAGAGCTGTTCAAATTAAGCAGAGTTAAGACTATGTTCTAGGGAAATATGTGCCTTATGCATTTCCTGGTTTTCAGAGGTCTTAAGAACAGTAATTTTCTCATTTTAAAGGAGCACAGAGGCCTCTTGAAGAAAGTTACGGTTTAAAAAATTTGAGAGGCACTCACTTCTCCTGTTGCATAATAAAACCCCTTATTCTAAACATATGCTTTTATCGTAAGGTATTCTCCAAATTACACCAAATTTGCCTTTGCTGAAATGAGACTAACTCTGATAATAAAGAACCATCCTCATGGCACAGATCAAAATAATCCAAGTATGAATTTTACAGCACTTAGTTCACTTTTCCACAGAACATCATATTCAGCTTTAATTACGTCAGCTGTAATGCTACACTGCAATATTTCAAGGTCTTATTCCAGGATCATTATGTATTCTAAGAAAACTTTTCCCCTTCTTACTTGGTGTGTTTAGGAGAACTTTTAAAGTCCTCATCTTGCTGAGTTTCAGGACGATCCTGAAATAGCAAGACTGCTCTACTGCTAAATGTGAATTCAGTATAAAAGAAGGAAATATAATGTCTGATTGCCACTACTCTGTATTTCAAAATGTGAATACACTAGGCACTCAAATTGACTGTAGTTACAGATGTCCAGGAGGCATTTGCCTTTCACTCAATCAAGTCTGAAAAAGTGAGTAGAATTGGCACTAGGAACTGATGTGAAAATCCTCAAATTTTGGAGATAACAGAGGAGCTTTCCTGTAGGACTACCTATTTACAGGATTGTATCATGAGCCATTTGCTGCTGCACACAAAAGAAAAATTAACTTGTGACTCACATCATCTGATTCCCTGATGAGCTCTGTGTCTTCCACTTGCACCACTGCATCAGCACCACACGGAATTGGAGCACCAGTGGTAACTCGCATTACCTGACCAGGCATCACAGTCTGAGTTGGCTGAAAAATAAACATACAAAAATTAATTTACTTTTGAGAAGAAAAATATCAAACCATTTGAACGTTATGGAAGTAATCTGAAAGACTAAAAGTCTTATTCATGCGTGGCTCTTGATAAACTGCTAGTGATATCAAGAGGCATAAACTCCAATGTATTTAAAAATCATTAGGTCATTGCTTCAGGTCTGGCTTTTAGGTCACACACTAGGTGGCTTCAGATTTTTTCTCCTCAGATTTCTATCACAAGAATAACTTTTTGAAGAAACAACACACTGATTCTCTGCTTGGCTCAGAAAATTAACTGGCTTAGAAATGTAACAGATATTAGATGGTGATCTTCTAGAAACTTACACGAACAAAAATCTAGTAGTTCTCCACACAAAAAAATTTTTGCAGAGTACTCTGATCCTAGGGTTGAAATTTAATTGCTTTGATATGGTTGGATTTTTGTTCTATTTTGTTTTACTAGCACACTATATAGGGAAAACCAGCAGCTTGTAAGTAAAGTAATGTAACCAGCTGCTCCATTTTCAAGCAGATTTCCTCATACTGAGAGACATCTCAATGCTAGTTCACATAGAATATCTTTGTGTGGGTCAGTTTAGCAAAGCCTAAAATTGATAATATTCTACAATTATGCAAAGTCGCGGTTTATTACAAAGTTTCAGCAGAAGCAATGCAAAGAGTAGAGAAATATCAGAACAGCCTGATAAAACAAATGACATGGTTTTAATAAAATTTCTCACCAGGCAGCCTATTTTAATATACATTTTTCAAAATCCAGAGTAAACCTGTAATTTGACCATAACCACTTAAGAAATAACTAACTAAAAGAAAATTCTTTCTAAAAAAATGCAACTAAAAGCAGCTGATATGATGATTGAGATTTCATTGCTGGAATATGAGTACTTACTCTCCACAGCACTTTAGTAAACCTAGTTCGTTATTAGCAAACATGTGCTACACATATACTCTGTGCGTGTCACACATATAATTCAGGTGCAGATTGACTCTACAGTCCATATGCAGTGCTGGAATATGCCCAGGATTTAGACTGGGACTAGCAGGTGTCTGGTAGCAGCCCACAGACCTGCGGGCAGTACTGCCCAAGCACTGGTACCTGCTGATGCCCAGCAGCCACTGACTCCACGACTTTTGGCAGGAGGCTGTTCGACACCTAGACGGTGGCCAACGTTTCAGCTGTGCAAAGCTGTCTTTGCCTTGCGCATTCTTCTACTCCATTTCAGCACTGTCATAACCTTTGAAATGTGAGTATTACTTTGAAATGTGTGTACTTCAAAGGTTGTTCACTGGGTCAGAAGCCCTAGGGGGAGGCTGGAAATGGTTTGTACCTAGTCTGCCACAGTATCACAGTGACCCATGTAACCCAAGAAACAACTGAGCCTGGAGCTGATTGACTCCTGAACCTCTTCCATGAGCAATGGAAATCTAACATCCTTTGAGAAGAACATAAATAAAATGCTAAAATAAACTACAAAAAAAAAAAAAGATCACACTTGCCATATGTCATGGTTAGTGTGTTTTTAGGGCAAGACTCATGATATCCTAAAGTAGGTATCTAAACCAGAGTACATAAAAATAATACTTCTTTTAAAAAAAAGGTATTTATTTCTCACCACAGGCTTATACAAGAAGCAGTGGATGAATAGTTGAGATGCTGCCATTTGTACTGAAGAAGTTTAAGAGTGAAAATAATCTTGTCTATTGTGTTACTGTGATTTTCATGAAAACAAATCACAGAATCACAGAACGTTAGGGATTGGAAGGGACCTCAAAAGATCATCTAGTCCAAGTTGCAAAGCTTATGCCCTGGAGCTCTTTTGTATATTATTGTAGATACAGTCTATAGATACATTACAAATAGGTAATACTGTTTTGACTTACAGTATTGACAACCTTAGTGACAATTTTCAGAGGAAAAAATATATTGCATTAAAAATTCTCCCACTTAAAAAGCATTTTTTTGGGCCTCAAACAATACAAAATGCCTACAACTCTGCCAGAAATCAGTGCCTATGGTGATACAGTGAGCTGCAACTATCCATGCTTTTGGAGTTTATTACTAGATGAGTTTATTTTTTGAGATGTAATGATGTGAAACATTTAAACAAATTTATGATCAGTAACAACTGCTCTTAGAATTGGTTGTGTTGCTCATATATTTAATCTCCTTTTTGTCCTTTGAGTATTTGATCAGATTAATTTTATGAACAAAAGTCAACCATCAGATTTGTGTGTGAATCTCCAGGGCTGTGGTCTTCTGTGCTGGAGACTATGAAGATAAAGAAATGATTGCTTATCAGAAAGCGTAGGAATGTACAAAAATTTGACAGAAGCTCTTTTAAAGGCCTTTGAGATCTCACAGTTACCTGGAATTGGGTAGTACTGGGTTCTGTCCCTTGCCTTCATCACTGATAATCTATCTAATGTTAGTCACTGAATAAAAACCAGAAATAATCTACTGAGCACAGTCTCTCTCTCAGGCATTTTCTCTTGCACATGATTACACCTCTCCTGCATGATTTACAATGACCTGTGCTCCTTTCTAGAAAACAGCCCAAGTTAATGGAATGGTGGAAAAACGTCTGTTTTCCATCCTCTATTTTTATAGCTGGCTAGTCACAGTGCCTCTTACAAATGTCTTTAGAAAGTCTTCCAGGAAATGCTAAGCTCCAGCTATGTAAGTCTATAGGAAGAAAATCATTGCTCCCTGTGGTTGAGTCTTTCACACAGAGGCCCCATGATGACTCAAGACTAGTACTCTCAAATATGCCCTAATGTCCCCAAAGCAGGATAGTGTCTGAAAGTTTTCCTCAATACAAAATAAAAAATGGGTTGTTAACATAAACACAACCATCTGGAAATAGAAATCAGAAAATAATACACAATTTACAAATTAATACAAAAATGTCCAACTTGGCTGTATGGCCTCTCAGCAATTCTCAGTCCCATTTTCTTCTTCTCCACACAGCATATACATAACCTTTTTACCTACAGAAAGAGCCAAATCTAAACCTATTCTGAACTCCCTGCTGTGAATCATTCTGTTAATTGGTCTGTAACATAAAAACCAGAATGTTGCTGCTGAGAGTGACTGAAGGGTGAAATGAGACTAGGGAACCTTCCAAGGCTATAAATAATTTCTTGGGAAGGAGATGAACCTGAATATGTGTTGGCCCAAGAAAGAAACTATGACCAATTATTCAGAGGTCAACAGCCTCATTTTTCTAACTCACCATGGGTATTTTCAGAATTATTCTCTCTCTGTCTGCCTCCTCCCCCCCAGTTTTTGTTCCTTGTCAGAGAGGCTTCCTATTCCCATTAATCTGGGAGGACAGACTGTCCCTGTAGAGAGACATTTGTGAGTTCTTCAATTTTGTAGGAGGGAAGCAAGCTCCCGTGTGCTCTTTCATCCTTTGTACAAACCTGCCCAACTGATTAGGACAGTGAAACCCTTTTAGACCTGTGGGCAGTCCTCCCCATTAGACACAGCTTCAACAGGACTGTTATTAAGCACCACTGTGCTGTGATATTTTATAACTAGCAAAATGATAATATTGATGACAGATGAATAATAATAGGAGTGATAATTCAGCAGGTTGCTCTGATGGTTCTTGCTATTTTATAGTGACCATAAAAAGGGTTGTAGAAATAGTTGTAAGTCTTTTGGATTCTGGACTAATACTTGAAAATACAAACTCACTAAATTTACTTTTTCTTTGGTATTTAAAGTAATTTTACATATTTTGTATAACAGATTCATTAATCTAAGTTCGTGTGAATAACAGTACTGAGAAGACGTGAATCATACCAAAGTATAATTCATGATGATGGATGGGAACTACAGCAAAAATTATTTTCAAAGTTCTCTGTATCTATCATGATTAGCCATATTAAATGTCTATTATACATTTAGAGGCAGTTCAACTCCATTAAAAAAAATAACTATGGAACAATCCTGCAGCCGGTAGTACTTGTAAAACCTGAAACAACTTTTGAAATGCATCTAGAGATTACTCGAGACCTTTTTGTTCAGCAGTAAAAATGGCCACACTGTAAAATCCTCATCAAAACCGATCAATCCTGTGTTTTGCCTATTACTTATTCCATTTCTGAATCATTTCACATATGAAACACAGAATTATAAACTGGGACTTGAAATAGCTGTAGAAACATCTTGGATTTTGCTTTCCTGAAAAGAAGGTAGAAGGTATAATTAAATTGACAGAAGGAAAAAAGTTCTTTTTTTCCCATCAGCCCAATATTAGTACAGGAACTTTATCAAATGTACTCATGAGTTTGAAAGCAAATCTCAAGTAGTGTTCATTCATGAATATTTATACAGCACAGCAGGTCATGAATGGGTGCTGCCTTGACTTGCTCTTAAACTCAATCCACATGTATGCTGAATCACAGAATCACAGAACGTTAGGGA
>NW_010206288.1:13565-33092 GCF_000695765.1 Mesitornis unicolor | reverse complement strand
CAGGAGGTGTCATACCCAGCCCTCCAGAGAGCAGGTGGGGAAGTTTCCCGTTGAGTAAATTCTCCAAGCCGAGGCCGCTAGCTGAGAAACAAGCTCAGCTCTTTGCTGAATAGTTGCACCTGACGTGTTTTTAATGTCCTTTGACAGTAACAGGCTTGGTGTCGTAGCTGCAGATATCAGATAAAACTTCATGGCAAGAGCATTGAACTGGAGGGATTGAGCACCAGCATTAATGAATTGCTCTACGGGGGGACTGGGTGAGACAGTGTCAGGAGTTCTTCTTGGGAAATTTTTAAAAGTGGTTTTCTTGATGTCAGAATGAGGGTCGTGCAGGAAGAAGTGAAAGAGGAATGAGGAAAAGGAATATCTCAGAAGAGGCCATGGACATGTAATATGAAATTGAAAAGAAGAAGTCTGGAGGGGAGAGTAAAAAGCAGACATAGTGCTGAAAAAGCACAGGGTAAAATATACCAAACAAGCAGATTTAGTTGTTTAAATGTCATACTTAGTTAATAGAGAAGATGAAAGAGACTGTTAAAATGTACTGTTTAGGAAAAGTCACGCCAGGAGGTGGCTGACTTAGAGATTCTTCTTCACAGTTTGACCAGCTCAGTACTATTTAGATACTATCTGGCACTTAAACAGTGGAAAATTCACGAGTATACTGGGAAGTAGTGGTAAAATTCACTGCATAACATCACTGAATATTTTCCTTGCTGTTCAGCCAAACCTATTATTAAGTCATATTAAAAAAACGCAATAGGAATGTGATTGACAGTGCATCACTTATAAATACAAAACACTACTCAGCAGATTCCTTATTTAAACAGCAGAGTAATGGCCTTGTGGGTCTGGGACAGCCAAGGTTCATGTCAGCCTGGTTGGGGAAAGTTTTATGCTGTGAGGCCATCTTTATTGTGGCACAGAAATGGTTTTAGGGCATTTTTTTTCTCGATTAGCTTAAACCTCCTGCCACTTGTCATAGAGGTGTTGTGGTACTGGAAGAGGTGTCAGCTTGTATCTGTAGGGCGACCCGTATCTTTTTAAAATTGTATAATATGCTTTGTCAACTTTTCTTTCTTTTTCTTTTTAATGACAAGCTGCGTCACAGCTGAAAATGAAACTAGGATTCCTGTATCAGCTTGAAAATTATACATCTAATCTTTGTGTGGCATCTTTGGTGGGATATTCATTCTTACACTCCCTCCTAAAAACAGTGCCAGTTATTTTAGTAATACTGCAGTTGCACCCGCAAACTGCATCACGTATGAGCCTATCACACTGTGTATCATGTATGATACACGTTTAACAAAAACTGCTTACCAAGTGAAGATGATTAATTATATTGTATGGTACCTGCTCTGTGTTACTGCATTTGCAGACAGGCGTGAAGGCAAGGTTCTTTACCCAGTAAGCTTGCAAATTTATTAGGGGTTGATCCAATCAGTATGTGTTAAAACTAAAGGAAGAATTCTTATTGATAGGATCAGACTTAGAAAACAGCCTCATTTTATGTCCCCTCGTTTTGTAATGACTTTGAAGGACATCTTTCCTCCCCCCCATAAGTAAAGAATACTCACTAAAAAGCAGGAAAATGTACTTAGTGTGGCTTATACGAAAGAGTATAATGCAAAAATAGCAGTTGCTGTACTTTTCTGGTAGCGTGTCTCAGAATGTGATTATGCTTTTTAAAATGTGCTTCCTGTGATAGCATTGCTGAATTATACCCATATGTGGATATTTGTTTGTTCTTATACAGGCAATGATGCTTTTACCATTCGCCATGACACACTGAACAAGTGCATACAAGTTAGAAACTCACGGATAGTGATAGATGACTGCAAGGAGACAAGTGAAGCTTTATGGAAATGGGTATCCCAGAATCGCCTCTTTCATTTGGGGTCCAGGCAGTGCCTGGGACTTGATATATTCACCAAATCACTGTCTCGTTTGAAAATGGTTGATTGTAACTCGGAACTGATGCTGTGGTGGCGATGTGCTGATGCTTCCATCCTTGGTGCGTCTCAGTACAAAGTGACTGTTAAAAGCATGACCTATGTAACTGCAAGCATAAATGCAACAGACCAGTGGAGAAGCAACAGTTCCTCCGATGATATATGTCGGTACCCTTATCATGGTAAGTTTGCACAGGGGTTTGCAGGATTTCTTTTTTTGTTAAGGGCTTGTTGCTGTATGTCTATGCCAATACATCCTTGAAATTACTCATATGAAAAGAGTGATTGGTAAAGCAATATAATGTTTTTCTGTAGAGAGATATTGATATTCAAGTATGAAACTTTAACAGTTTTTAATAAAAATAAATATGCACAACTGCAGAAGTTGTGTTATCAAGTGGCTTTCTTCACATGTTTAAAACCCTCCCCCCATATTTTAGTGAGAGCCTATTTAATTATGAAATGTCAGCCACCTTCTGTCAGAACTGATACTGTCCTCTTCAGTGATGGGAATTTTGCTGTTAGCTCAAGTAGGAGCGGGATTTGAGGCTATTTTCATTGCTGGTAGGCTGTACAACCAGATTCAGTGCATGCTGCTACCTCGCAGCCTGTTGGACTGTCAGGAATGATCTGTTTGCTTTGGTTTGGTGGTCTGTCCGCTTGCCAGGGAAGCCAGTCTCGTCTGAAGTCTCCTGTTTGCTGGAAGAAGTGGTGAAAACTTGCTTTACCATATTTAAGAGCACAATTTTCTTTGTATTTGAACTGTTCAAAGTGGCTAGTCTGAAGAGCCCAGGAGACTCCAGTTTGAAATGTTTTCCCTCTCCTGTATGTGTTGATTCCCAGACTCTTGTCCTGCACTACTCTGTGCAAACCACCTGGATCTCACCAGGACCATGCATTTATCCCTGACTTACCAGGAAGGGGGAAACAAGTTTCTGCTGTGTTATGCCCCACTCGGAAGTGAAAGTACAGGAAAATATTTTCCTTTCATTTGTCAATTCTGTCATTCCTGTATATTATCATTAACAACAAGGTATGGTGTTTTAAGACCACAAGTGCAGTTTGCATGCTTCTAAGCTAACTATGTCTGTATGAGCAGTAACATTGATTTGCTGTCCTTTCCTCCTCTAGACAACTTGTATATACTTCTTTCTTTCTTTTTTTGTTCTGCAGAAGTTTATACCAAAGATGGGAACTCCTATGGAAAACCCTGTGAGTTCCCCTTTCTGTATAATAAGATGTGGCGTCACGACTGCGTTCAGGATGAAACTCATATGGGTGGGAAATGGTGCGCCACATCTGAGGATTATACTCGCGATGGAAAATGGGGAATCTGCTTACAACCAGGCACGTTGGGTTTCTAAACAGAATCACAGAATCACAGAATCTCAGGAGTTGGAAGGGACCTCGAAAGTTCATCCAGTCCAACCCCCCTGCCAGAGCAGGATCACCTAAACTAGGTCACACAGGAACGCGTCCAGGTTGGCCTTGAATGTGTCCAGAGAAGGAGACTCCACAACCTCTCTGGGCAGCCTGTTCCAGTGCTCTGTAACCCTCACAGTAAAAAAGTTTTTCCTCATGTTCGCATGGAACCTCCTATGCTCCAGCTTGCACCCATTGCCCCTTGTCCTCTCATTTGACATCAGAGAGCAGAGCCTGGCTCCTTCCTCCTGACACTCACCCTTTAAAAATTTATAAACATTAATGAGGTCTCCCCTCAGTCTCCTCCCAGCTGAAGAGACCCAGCTCCCTCAGCCACTCCTCGTAAGGGAGATGCTCCACTCCCTCCATCATCTTTGTGGCCCTGCGCTGGACAGGTGTCCTAAATGCGTTCTGTCACCTCATGTATGTATGGCTCCACCCTGCTGCAGCACGTTGCTGTTAAGCTGGGTTCCCTTTTCTGTCGCAGCATTGACAGGATGGTTACCACACACTTGCTGTGTAGTAAATGTCATTACCAATATAAAAATTGATAGACCTTCACTTTTACAATTTTTCTTTTGTAACTTTCATGATGTTTTGGTATAGTTTTAGTTAAAAGTACCTTTTGCTTCCTTTAAACAGAGGATGGTTGCAGTGATACCTGGGAACATGATCTGGGGTCTGGAAGTTGCTACCAGTTCAATACACAGTCTGCTCTTTCTTGGAAGGAAGCTTATATTTCATGTCAAAGACAAGGGGGAGATGTACTTAGCATCCAAGATGCATCTGAATTAAGTTACATACAAGGTAGGTGTAATTATTCATGTATGAATACCAGGAAATCTTGACAAATTAAGACAAAATAAAGACAGCATTTTTAGTTTGTCTTAAAATTCTGGATGAAAACTTGATTGTACTTAAAATGCATTGATGCTTTCATTTGTGTAGCAAAAATAGGATACTAACTCACTTCAGAGTTGTGGTTGGTTGATTGGTTGGTTTTTTAATTTATCTGTGTGGTTTCATTTTAGTGGCTACGTGTTTTTCGTATTTATAGTGAGGAATGTCCCCAAAATCTCAGATGTGGCCCAGAGTGGCAGTCGGTGTTTTAACAGCACGTTACCCAGTTGTTGTCATGAAATCGTCCTCACTGATGTTCAGGCTTGACCTGGGGGAATTATCAGTGAGCCTTTGGGAATATAAAACCAAAGGACAAATGTCTGAAGGCGTTCTGAGGGAAGACTTGTGTGGGAGAAATCCTCCTCAGTTCAAGAAAGGTTACGTGTCCCATTATAGTAGCAGTCTTTCTTTCCTCAAATGAATGCCCTTTCAGATCACATTTTTAATTTAAAGGAGACAATAAAAATAAGCATTTTATACTAATTCTTTTCTTAATAAATACATTTATCTCCAGCTAAGGATGACATCGCTGAGATCTTTTGGATTGGCTTAAATCAACTGGATCTTTCTGGAGGTTGGCAGTGGTCAGATCACAAACCTTTGAATTTTCTCAACTGGCATCCAGGTAATGATGTTTCTGGTGGTACTAACAGTATTCACAACACACACTAGTATTTTGCTTTGCCCCCTTTTTTTTAACCCTTCTCTGTTGGACTTCATCAAAACAATCATTGTTCCATTTCCGTTGAAAGTTCAGAAGCCTCTTGTCCTCTTAGCCAGTGAATCTTCCTGCAGTGGTTCTATATTTGTGGATGGTTAGGTTAATAAACCTCTAAGAAGGTAAAACTTAAATAGTATATTTGAGGTCTATTTTAGCAAAGAATCTACAGCTTCCTTAGCTGCTAAATTTCTCCTTCCACTGAGAATGGCATTGGCTTCCCTCAAATATTACAATTATCGATGTTTGTGCAAGAACTGATATTACTTAAAAGTCTAACTTGGGTTTTTAAACTTCAAGCTTGCTTGAATTTGTTGGGAGATGAAGAAGAAAGAAGTATAAAACCTTTGAAAAACCTTTTTTAGTTACTCCCAAGTTCCTAGTAGAATAGGTGAGAGTCTTGTTTGTTTGGAATTTTCAGCATGTATTTGTAATATTCTTGTGAGTATGCCATGGATGTGTATATATGAGAATCCTGGAGGAATCATAATCAGGAATACCGAAGCTAATATTGTCCTGTCATTCATGCTTAATTTGACCTTTTTAAAGAGGAAGTCTCTTTTTCCTTGAGTTTCTAGAATAGATCTGCAACATGAATTCTGTGAAAATGTAAGAAGTGGTTTCTGTTGCCTCTTTGAAAGCTTTACTAAGAAATTTCTGTGAGATTTTTCCAAATGTGGTCTTTCTTTTGGGAAGATTAAGGACTTTTCCGGTGCTTTTCTGCTGCTGCTTCTTCTGCACCGTCTTCTGCAACTGTGATGACACTGTGGGACTGCAATGCAGGCAAGAGACTAGACTGTCCCAAGTTACAGTGGCATAATTTAGTCTGCAGTCATGGCAGACATACTAATGTCTATCCCTCCTGTGAAAAAATACTGGTATCTAACAGGAATTCTGCTCTCTGCAAGTTGTGCCCATTACTTCTTGTCTTTTCACTGTACATCTCTGAAAAGAGCCTGGCCCTGTCTCTGTTGTACTCTCCCATGAAGAACTAAGATCCACACAATGTGAGACTGGAGGAATCCAGCGCAGGGATAGCTGGGGTGCTCTGTGTAGGACACAGCTTGGGTTTGTGTTGAAGCTCAGAGAAAGAGTGCAGAGGGTGCCATTGGAAAGGGGCTCCAGGGGAAGCTGGGGACTGCAAACAATATTCTCCTCTGTGATATTTTTAATCTGGGGTCTTGTCTCAGGCTTCTGTTAAGGTAAGAGCTATGGTTAGCGTGGACAGAAAGAGTGCAGAGTTGTGTTTGGAGTGGGGCTGGAAAGGGGCTGCCAAAGGAAGCTGAGGGCTGCAAAAAGGGTTCTCCCCTGAGATATTTCTAGTCTGGGAAAGTGCTCAGCCAAGGGTTTGTTGTATTGTAAATAGAACATTCCTCCTGGTTCTATGATTAAACACTGGAAAAGAAGTCCAGATGCCTTGATTCCTTTCTCTATTACAAAAAGCTCGCTCTGGGCCCTATGGTAGGACAGGTGCCTTCATTCAATCCAAGTTGTATTCTTCAAATACAAGGTGCTGCATTATGCAAAGTATATTATTTTTGTACTGAAAAGCAACAGAAAAAAGAAGCAGTCACTGCCTTACTGTTTGATAATTGATGCTCTTCTATTTTTATGTGTTCCTGTCTGTAGATATGCAGAGTTTGTCCCCGTTGGATGGGACCAGCTGTGTGGTGATGAATGCTACTTCAGGTCAGTGGCAGAGTTACCACTGTGGGACTCCACTTCCATACATTTGCAAGAAGTCACTTAATGAAGTTTCAAGCCTCCCAGGTAGGACAGCTTGCGTTTTTGTACAATAATATGAGTGTAATGTTCACTTATAGAGTCTTTTTTTTTGCCCCTCCCCAAGCCTTCTTCGGCATCTCTGCGAAAGCACTTTCACAACAGCTTCGGGTTTTTTAGCAGGGCAGAAGCAAGCTCTGTGTCTTCAGTGTCAAGATGACGCATCACAAGCAGCTTTCACTTTTTGCAGCTTTCTCATTCACACGTAAAGCATTTCTCAACACAGTCCTGCCCTTTTCATCACATTTTTCTTCATGGCTTGTGCCTTTCATGTGCCACTGAAAGTCTGGAACTGGCAGTTGCACCTCAAACCTCTCCATCTCTGCTTTAAGCCCATCTCTCTTGCTCTTGGTGTGTATTAACATAAAATGGGACCTACCTGGGGCTTGGGTCAAGCTCTGTAGAAATTCAAATAGAAGTAATTAAATTACCTTACTATTCTTTGAAACCAGGCCCAGCACTGGAAACCAGAGTGCAAGAGTTGGTAGCATGCCCAGTGTGTAATCTTTACTGGATCTGTAACAGCTCTTACAAGATAAAAGTAAATAATACAGTAGGAAACCCAGAACACTTGAAAGCTTTATTTTGTCCTCCCTACACACATGTATATGGTCCTTCAGCTTTTGCAGTGTCCAGCTGTGACATACAACTGCTTCCATGCCTCTGGCCATGTACCTACACCTGGGTGTCCAGCCCTTCCGATATTCATGGCTTCTGCTTTGGCTTCACCCAGTTTCCAGGGCTTGTGCCTATGGGGCTCTCATGGGAAAACTTTTCTGAGATAAATGTCCTTGGATGAGGGGGAGGACTAGAGGGTAAGGTGGATGAAGCAGTGTCCTGGAGGTGGAGAGTGTCATGGAGTGTTGCTGGCTCAGGCCTATTCTCTCTGGCTCCCACAGGGGAGGTGTGTGCGTTTAAGTAAGAAAAATAGTAAGCAGTTTAAATTTAAATAAACGGGTTCAAATTTTTAAATGGTCCCTTGAAAACTAGTTGTCAGATAACCATCCTTATTTGTTCTCTGGCTCCTCAGTGAAGTATGTGAAGTTGTTACCAGCAATTATACAGTGGTTTATTAATTAAAAACCAAAATTCTTGTGCTTTGAGTATTTTACAGTGTATTTTGACCCAAAAAGCTATTAGTGTATATCTTTTTCAACATGCATTAAAACTAGTTTGAATTCTTGAATATCTTCATTTTCAGCAGAAAAAATACTAAAAAAGGAAGCATTTGTTTCATTGTGAGCTATTCAAAATTGGTCTTAAGTGTGGTGCTGTATATAGATAATAATGCTCTATAGAAGTGCAAACCCCTGCCAGAACAAAGGAAGCAACTTTTTGTTGAAACTGCTGTCCTCCAATGACGTAACTGGTTTTGCCTTTAATTGCTTTTGAAATATTTCTTACTGTTACTTCTGAACCTGTGCTTACATTAAGACAGCTTTGTGTAGCGCATTCCAGCTTTTTACGTTCACTCTCACTTTCTTTCTCCTTCTGCCTATATCGTGGCCCCAAAATATTACTAAACCCCCTAATACCACTCAGTCAGGTCTATTTGGTTGACTGAATTGTGACTATTTCTTAAAATCCTAGCCCTGAATAGATGTGGATACATTCTGATCGTCGCATTCGGGCTGTTTTCAAGGTGCTGCCGGCTTTAAAACACAACTAGCTGATATAAAACGTAAGCATCTAATTCCATTTCTCTCCACTATCAGAGTTCTGGAGACACTTGGATACTCGCTGTGATTTGGGCTGGCTTCCCCACAATGGTTTTTGCTACATGCTGATGAACAACCAGGAACCTTGGGGTACAGCATATGAGCTGTGCAAAGCAAGTAAGAGTAACCTCATCAGTATACACTCGTTAGCAGATGTCGAACTGGTGGTTACAAAGCTTCATAAAGGTGAGTTGGGATCCTTGTAAGGGTCAAGCACCAAGTGCTGCGCACCATAAATTACAGACCCCTTTCCGTGTTCTAGGGTGTGATTGTCATGACCTCTGACTTTTAAATGAAGGTGCTAATGCCTTGCTTGTACCCAGGCTAGTGCTGAGTGTTCAGGTCCAGTCCCTCTGTGTTAGCTCTTGATTTGGTTTGGTCTGTTTTATTTATTTCTGTATTTGGCTAACCTGCTTCTAGTTGACTAATGCCTTGTGTTTAATCTTCTCATTCCAAGAGAACCCTAGGTGGTTGGGTCAGTATCTGACTGCTGGGTCACTGAACTCATAAATTTTGTGTATGCTCTGCGGTCTTAAGTTTTTGTGTGCACTCTAAAACTTATATTTGGTTGAGCATTTTTTGCTTGAGTGTTCATTATTTCTGGGTTTTTTATCGATTTTTTACCTTTTCTGGGAAACTTAGTCATTAATATAAATTGAGAAACAAGATAATGGAAATACACTGTACTTGTCTCAAATCCCCTTTTACACTGTAAGAAAAAAATGGTGACATTTTTGCTGTGCAGTATCGTGTTAAAAACCCGATTTTGTTGATTTCACATTCCAATTAGTCTGTGAGTTTTCTTTTGAAACTACGATGTTGCCCTAATTTTAAATTCCAGATGCTAACGAAGAAATGTGGATGGGTCTCAGGAATGAAGATGTCCCAACCTTGTTCAAATGGTCAGATGGCTTGGATGTGGTTTTTACATATTGGGATCAGAATGAACCGAAAGTTCCCTTTAACAGCACTCCTAACTGTGTGTCATATTCAGGCAAGGTGGGAATATGGTGTTGGGTTTTTGTTTTAGTTTTTTCCATCGCAGTAGAGGCAACAGTGACGTGTGTGAAAGTCAAGGGAGGGTGAAGCAGATAACTGATTTTATTTCTGCAGTATTCTTTAAAATACAAATAATCATTTTTCCACAAGCAAATTTCTTCAAATTGTTTAGCTGACACTTGGTAGCCGTCTACTGCAAAGAATGGAAGAAATTGCTCACAGCTTGGAGACTGCTTGTGCTCTTGACCAGCCAGTTGTCCTTGTCACCCTGCACTTTGGGTTAACCATATTCCTGTGTGTCTGAGGCAGAGAGCTAGGAAGGAGGTGGGCCGAACTATTGAAAGGAAAAGCTGGGTTCAGTCATCTTCAGGACCAATTTGGGGGACCCCATCTGAGGATAGGTGGTGAGATAACTCAGTAAGAGGAGAGGAGAGGAGAGGAGAGGCACTGATCGGACACAGTAGAGAAGCAGCAGGGGGTGGGTTGGGGAATGAGATCACAAAGATGAGTGGAGAGGAAATCAGGCTGTACCCCATCTCCCAGATTCAGCAGAAAACTGGGGCAAGCGTGTGCCTGCTGTGCTCTCAGAGGTCTTGTGCCCAGCTGCTCTGAGCTGCTGCCTCCCCACCTCTGCAGAAAGCTGAGCACACCCCCTGCACCCGTTTCCTCACGAATCTGAGAGAGTTGGTACCACCCTGGCCTTTTTTTTGCCTTTTCTGATGTGATCCAGAATCTCCTATCTCCACATTTGCTGACTTTCTCTCTATACATGCACCTATGCACATAGTCCTGGGCATCCCACCCCCAGTATTTTTAGTAGAGGCATTTTGACTTTCCCCCTTATGAAAATTCAGCTTCTGCACTGTGGAAATTGAGAGATTTTAAGGATTTTAAATACTTTTTTTTTTCCCCTCACAGTTGGGGCAGTGGAAAGTCAGATCCTGTGAAGAAAAACTGAAATATGTGTGCAAGAAAAAAGGAGAGATTTTGAATGAAACAAAATCAAATAAAAGTTGTTCATTGGAAGAGGTAATAGGAAGTCTGTCTTTTACTTTCACTTGGTTCAGAAACCTGCATAAAATGACTCATTTTCTCCATTTCCCATTTTCTTCTTGCTGGTACAATAGTGCCTATGGAACGTTTTAGCTGAAAAAGGACATTTATGTAACATGAGCCAAATTTCATATTCTCTTAAGCAGGCTCTGGATGTATTACCACTCTGTTTATTGACGAAAGGATTATGAGCTTGGACCCAGGAGATGCTGTGCTTTATTTGTTTGAAAAAATAAATTGCTTTTACTAGATAGGTTATCACTAATGCCATTTGTTCTGTGGGTTTTGTTTTAAGTATGTTTTTAAATTTAGGATAAGCACTTTGCATAGGCTGATAACTGAGATTGGGTTTCTGTTACGCTTCACTTGGCTATCACTTTTATTCTTCGAGTTGAATAAAGGTGGAGGGGTTTTTTTGTTGGTTTTGGTTTTAGGTTGTTGGGGTTTTTTATAGTATAACATGTTACAGCATAAATAAGGCTTGAAAAGAAGCCTTCTGTGTTTTAGACAATCTCGGGATGGCATTACTAGATACTTCAGAGCTCTTTGGTTCAGTTATGTGTGGCACATTGCCTGCAACAGGAAACATGTTTACCCCGTATCTTTCTTTCTGCACAACCTCGGGGTATTTTTACTCTGTCTCTTCAGAGACTGCCAACATGTAGAAGTTACAGCTTTCAGATGCCAGGGGCGTTGGTAGGCTTAGCAAAGAGGGTAACACATTAACTTTCCCTGAGACTTCAGTGTATATATAGGGGAAAGATTTGAATAATAGAGAAATTTTGTAAGCTCACACATTTTCAGTATAAAATACTTTTTCAGAAGTAAAGACACACGAGCAGTGCCCACTTATTCTTCTTCTGTTTGAATCCTGGCGTTGGTGGAACAGCATGAAAACTCCTATTGTTTTGGATAGGACTAGGCTGTCCCCCTTGTGTTTCTCTCTCTAAATGCACATAGCAGTCAGAGGACTCTGCACGGTCGAGCTAAAACAGTGGTGTACTTTATTCTTGTGGTTGCATTATTTCTTAGAACTGTGAATCTGAGAGTTGATGATACTGGACTTCGTATGTGGTGCACTGCATTTCTTCCCTGTATATGCTGTGCTGGCTTGTGGGTACCAAGCATTCTTAGCAATGATTTATTTTCTCCTGTAGATAACGCCTGAATTAGGCTGTTAGATACAGATGTGTTTTTTGTTCTCTAACTAGGGATGGGAGAGACATGGAAACTACTGTTACAAGATTTATAAAACAGAAGTTTCATTTGGAGCACAGTGCAATCTTACAGTGATGAACAGGTAAAGCACATCTCTGTAACCTATGGGTGTGTTATACAACATGATCCTGAAGATGTGATTAGAGATTAAAACCTCTGTATTCTAATTGGTGGCTTAAAAATAGATACAGAATTGCTTTTGCATAGAACTAGCAAACTGTGTTCTCCACAGTGTGACAATGGTAAACCTACAGTGTTAAACCTTTTTGGAAGTCTGTGAATTCTCAGCCTGCTGACCCCACGTTGAATACAGGACTGCCTGGACAACCACTTGAACTAACTCATGTTATAATATACCTGATTTTCTAATTTATTCAGTAGTTTGAGATATCTTTCAGATATTGACTCAAATTAATCTGTAAATTTTCAGATTTGAGCAAGAATTTATAAACAGTCTAATTAGAAAACACACCAAAGTTGAAGAAAAGTACTTCTGGACTGGTTTGCAGGATATTAGCCAGTCAGGAATATATTCCTGGGGTACAGTGGATGGGGAAAAAGCTGAAGGTGTGACGTACACTAACTGGAATTCCTTGCAACCAGGTAAGTTTAATAATTAAAAAAATACATAAAAATACCATAATTCTACATTGAGCAAGCATTGGAGTACCATGTTACAGAACTCCCAAGGATGAAATGAAATAGTCACTCAGAAATCTATGGTTTTTTTGGAAAACCAGCCAATAGTTTTAAACATATCTTTTGTGGCTTAAATCGTAGAGTTTTCGGGAGGATGTGTGGCCATGCCCAGTGGAAAGTCTCTTGGAAAGTGGGAAACTAAGGACTGTAAAACCACTAAAGCATTTTCTGTCTGCAAAAAGTATATCGGTCTGCCCAAGGAGCCAGAAGTGCTCCCAAAGCCAACTGATCCCTGTCCCCTTGGCTGGCACAACGGGTCCGGCCTTGCCTGCTACAAGGTAAGATGTTATTCCTATTAGAAGTTAATTGTTACTGTAGATCAGCAAGTGTGTGATGAGCCATTTTGTGCTGCTCTGAAGGGTGTTTCAAAGTTGTTTTGCACTGGGAGAAGGAACTCGTGTCTATTCAGGTTGCCTGCTTCCAGATGTTCTCAGGCATCATCCTCTGCTGAGTCCTGAAAGGTGCAAAGTGTCTCTCCATCTTCTTCCTGTGGCCAGCTCTGCACATCAGAGCTGAGCAGGGTGACAGCGTTCACCCATGCTGCCACCTCAGAAACCTGGTACTGACAGAGGGTCCCGTGTCCATGTCTGTATCCTAACCTGCCTGCCATCATTAGACGTGCAGAGACACCTGAACAAGGAGGGAAAGTGCTTTGCTTTACCTTCCCTTGTCCTTTTCCTTTCTATACCCTAAGAGTGTAGATAGGAGAGGTGGGATTTTCCGTGGTTGGAATATGGATATCAAACTTTATCAAAAAAGTGTGGTTGCAATTGTATTTTACTGTTTTTGACATAAATAGTGGAAGTGAGCAGCCATGCTGTTAGCTGGAATGGTTTAAACAAGTTTGTATTTAGAAAGGCGGGGTTTTACCCTCCTGTTAACAATCAAATCAAGTGAAAACTGAGGCTGTTTATTGAATTGTTATATTCATTATTTCTGGACTCGGTGTCTGCAATGAACTGTGTCTTGTAAACAGCTCATGTAGCAAAGTGGGGAAACCTAGCTCAAGTAACAGGGGATGGGTCCAGCTGCTGTGCAGCAGAGCTGTCCCACAGCTGATGGGATGTGACAGCTGGCCCTGGTAGCATCTTCAGAGCTCTTGTGGACCTAGTGCAGCATGTCTGTGCAGAGAGAGAGCCAACTGATGGGAACTGCTTGGACTGAAGTCAGGGGGATCAAGCGAACATGTTACCTTAGGGGTACGAGCCAAGTATGCAGCTCTGATATGTTCAGAGAACGCATCACTGTAGCACCCAAACGGGCCTGATTTCAGTGAAAATTTGGCTTTGCAGTTCCCTGTAAATTTGAAACAGCAACTTCCCATGAAACCTATGATTTGGCTTGCTGTTTTGAAGTGAGTTGGGTGTTGTTTTGTAAAATCTTTCTGGTAAAGAAAAATAGAAAGCCTGCCACATGGAATACATTGCATTTAAAACAAATTTTGTTAGCTAAACTTCAGAGTCCAGCTGTTGTGAAACAAACTGAAAGAAGTGAAATAATTGTTAAGAAGTCAAGCTCTCTCCCAGTGGAAATACCAGTTATTTGTTCCTACCCAGGGTGGCCGTATTTGAGTGGTCAGGAGTGTTTTAACAAAGCTATCACTTGTGTCATTTCCTGCTCTGATGTTTGGCTGTTGTGAAGTTCTTCCACAGTGAGAGAGTGCTGCGAACCAGGACCTGGGAAGAGGCAGAAAGGTTCTGTGAAGCACTCGGAGGCCATCTGCCTAGCTTTAGTCACTCAGAGGAAATCAAGGTGCTTCATTCTATCCTGAGAAAAATAATCAGGTAACAAACCAGC
The DNA here is from genome assembly GCF_000695765.1 of Mesitornis unicolor. NCBI lineage: Eukaryota > Metazoa > Chordata > Aves > Mesitornithiformes > Mesitornithidae > Mesitornis > Mesitornis unicolor. The sequence goes on along the minus strand of NW_010206288.1, from coordinate 18,831 downwards.
CATGCATGGGCTAAAATACTGACTCCAGATGCTTTCTGCAGTAGATCGCAAATGCTACTGCTGACCCCAGATGGCAAGTATGAGATAGTGTACAGTGACTGTGTTTCCCACAGTGAAACCAGCTAGATGTGGCATTTGAACTGCTGGTCATGTCACTGCCTTCCTGGAAAATGTCAAGGGAGTACAGCGTGGGCAAATGTTTCACGTTACTGGGGGGAGCGCAGGAAAAGAGATTTGCTTTGAGCATCTTCCATTCCGTGAATTCAAGTCTGTGTTGTTGTAACAAATGTTTCTTCTTTATGTTGAATTCTGGGACGACTTCGGTGATAGTTGTTCCTATTCTTTACTGATCCGTTCTTTAGAGATGGGTTATTGTTTCAGTCTTTCAGATAGGTCTCGTCTTTATTCATTAAATGCTTCCTGACTAAACCGGGTGCTATCTTTTGAAAAACATGATTAATGTAGTGACCAGCAATCTGGTTGGCCCAGATCCCATTTGGCATAACTGCAGTAACACTGTATGGGCATTAGATGGGTGTGTTGAGTTTTCTTCTATCAACAAATTAAATGCTACATAGTTTATGAGTCTAAGGCTCTATTTTTAATTAAAGAGACTGTCACTGCAAAGCTTTATTAGGCATTGGTGTGATGTCAGATCCTTGTGTAATACGGTTTTTGATTGGCAGCCTGGTTTTTCAGAACTTTTGCCAGCTTAAACTCAAATGCTTCCAGTTATATGATCTAAATTTTTTCATCAACAAACTAAATTGGGATTATTTCAGAAGCTGCCAATGAACAACACTGTGATTAAATGTTAAAAGTTGATGACTGAAGGGATGCCTTCTTGAAAACCCAGTGAACTTTTTTAGAAGTGCACAAATCATGAAAATTCCTCAGTGTTTATGTTAATGAGAGACAAAACCAAACTTGTATGCTCTATAGATAGATTGTTTAGCTTGTGTAAAAGCCACTTGTGACTCCTCGGCTGAAGTGACTGAAGTCTCTAAAATAAAAATCAGTGCGCAAATAATTTTTAGCTATATATCTTAATATACTGTTCTGCACTTAAAAATGGTGTTTCAGTGTACCTAATCAACTGTGAAACAGAGAGAGAGAAGTAACTTCTTTTATTTTCCTACACGTACTTGGAACTGCTCTTCAGCTTGCAGACCGTCTGAGGCATTAACTACAGTCAGTGACCATTTTTTGTTAGGGGTTTAAAGGTGGAGACTTTTCCTTTCTTTCCAGAAAGTCAGCTGACACACAACTCTACTGCAGCTCCCATATTTCAGAAAACTCAAACTTAGCCTGGAAGAAGGAAAGTCCCAGTACTTAGGTATTATTCTACCAGAATTTAAATAAAGGGCAGTATATTGAGCCCAGTATAAATTGACTTTGCAGTCAATGTTACAGTAACTGCATGTGTCAAATATAACCCAGAACAGTATTTTCGTCTGAATTAAGCTCTTTTCAAGCGCTGTAGAACTTCCTGAACAGAAATACTGCATATTTGATCTTGCCTGAGATTTTTAAAGTAATGTTTGTTTGTTTAGAATACATAGAGGGAAGGGTGGCTTGTCTGAAAATAGACTCATTTGAAAAAGAAGAGAAGAAACCGAGTGAATTATTTCACCAGGAACAAATAATTTAGGTAACTGGGAGAAACCATGCTAAGATAATGTTAAATGTGATTAGCTGCTGGAGTGCACTGGCATGCAGTTTGTCTGTGTTCCCTGCATTTACTCAGTACAAACTCTGACCTAAACTATTCATTCAGTGCATTCATTTCAGCTCGGGGAAGGAGCCACACCTTGGCTTTTTTTGGTTTTGAGTTTTTTCCCCTTGCACAGTTCTCCGGTGACTCATTGAGAACTGTTTGTTTTGAAATGTTAGCAAAATTCAGCTTGGTTCACCAGGAAAAGGGCAGCTTGCCTAGTCCATTCTGTTCTTTACTCGGATTCCACCTTTGAGGCAAATAAGAGCTAGAATTGCTGCAGCCAAGCCGGGTAATTGCCATTGGAAAGGAAAAGAAAAATCTCCTGCCAACCTTCCCTTGTCTGAAAGAAACAGGAGATAACCTTTTTTCACTTTGAGGGACATGATACAGGCAGACGGATCCGCTTCAGTTACCTCCATTCTTTTAGGATTGTTTTTTGTGAGTGTTTGCAGCTTCTATCTGGCAGCCGCGCTGGACACAAGGAGAGTAACAGCTTGGGTTGGTTAGAAATAACATTTCAACGAGGACACCTTACTGGAAGGAAATCAGTTGCCTTTTATATGCACAGCTCTGCTTCTGTAGTTGTTCCGAATCTAGAAAGCCTCACTAACACTTGAGTTTGCAAGAAAAGGCTGATCTTGCTCTCAGCACGCTGGCCAAAACAGCAGGAAAGCTGGGATGCAAGTTGTAATTGCATTAATGCAACTTCTCTTTTCTTCCCCTGGAGAGTAGGTGGTGAGCAGGATGGGGGTTCAGCTAGGGGGAGTAGCCTGTCACAGAGGGAAAAGCAGAGGTCAAACGGGTGTCGTATATACTTTTAGGCCAGCTCTGCCAAAAATTAAATGGTGCCTTAAATTGCACCATTGAGGCATTGGCCCAGATGTACACATTTATCATGCTTTTACCTCTTGTCGAGGACTAGGTTGAACTACAAGCCACAGTAACTTCATTCAGGCTCTTAATCTTGTGTTAGAGCTGACGTAAGGGACAGAAAAAATACATTTTCTATTTCAGCAGTTAGAATATGACAATAGAAAAATTACTGGTTTATATTCCCTTCACATTGATCTAAACTGTATTTATCCACTCCTGCAGAGCATTGACTCTTACGAAGTTTTAGCTCTGTGTGAAAGAAAAGCCACCAGTATTTTGCAGGGATTGCTAGAGATTTAGGATCTTTGGTTGTTAATCAGCGTGGAGTCCATGGTAAAACACAAATGGCACCTATTTTTTAGGTTTAAACGCAGGATTATCTAGGTTTTAGAGGCAGTTCCAGGAACGTAGCTCAAAGAATACTGTGGCACTGATAAATCCATTTTGATACAAGTCCACAGGATGAATGTTAAATGATTTGCAATGAGGAGACAGATACCTAAAGTACAAGCACGTTCCTTGCTGCAGGCTTGGTTGCAATAGTCTTGCAATTTGTCTTACACAGTTGGCAGGATTATTTTCTGTGATGAGATGACAGTGTAATTTCAGAGGGCTATCAAAAGGCTTTACTTGAGTTTAAAAGTGCTCTCAAGGATAGCGTAGGAGTTACTGAGTTACTCATGGTCATGCCTGAGCAATTCCAAAAGAAGCAAAAAATGTACATTAATGTTTAAGTGCCCATTCAGCTGGAAAACGTTGTTGTGTTTTCAGGCCAGTTATGGTAAATTGGGAGATCAGCTGGAGAAGTTCTTGACCCAGCACGCTTTTTGGTTTTTTATTTATTTGTTTGTTACAAAAGCCAAATACAAGTTGAAAGACTCTGAAAAATTAACTGCAGTTCCTCAGGTAATTACTGCAGAACCTTTTGAAATCAGTGTCTCGAGTTTTCTCCTTAGAAGATATTTCTCTGTGATGATCAGTTGTTGAAACCGCGCTGTGCCTGGAGGTGACCGTTAGGAGAGGAGGGTCAAGCAATTTCTGATTCAAAATCAGAAAGAACAATCACAGCAAAAAAACCTGAATCCTAAAGGCAGATTGCCAACAGCCACGTAGCTGCTTGACAGCGGTGAGTGTTTGCCTCACAGTTTTCCCTCTGGAGTGATACGGAACATTGGGGCTCTTAAAAGGCTCCTTGGTGATGCCATTAAAAGACTAAAAACTGTTCAGTATGATCAGATGTGATCACACTGTCACACCAGTGTCAGAAAATTAATGCTGGAGTTCAGGGAAAAAAATAACTTGTTAGTGGCTAAAGTTTTTCTTCCTCATGGGAGCCCTTCCAAATAAAATGCTGTTGCTCTTCTTGGATTTTATATACTTAGCCCTTGTACTCTGGACTAAGCTGTTGTTTGTTGGCTCTGCGTTGTCAGCCATTTCAGGCCCAATTTAGGGTCCTTATGGTGATGTATGTGGAAAGGTGGCGTCACAGTCTTATGAAGAATTTCTTAACATCGCCCTGTGGTTTTATAACATTTCTTTTGCAGATATGCCTGGGTCCGAGTCCATCCCTCCATGTCCTAAAGTTATTTTCATAAAGTTCTGTTTTAAAATAACTGCTAAGTTTGTCAGCACTACTTTTTAGGGAGCCTTTTCCAAACTCTGACCTCTGCTGGTCAGACATCTCTTTCCAGTTTTGAGCCTAAATTTATTTCTGAGTCATCATTCCTTCAGACACAACGTTGGTTTTGCTCAAATGGCTCTTCTTCTTGGGGCTGGAGTCTCCTAATATGTTGTAAAGAATGATTATATCCTTTCCCTGTCTTTGTCAAGGCAAGACAAGAAAATCCTTTTTTTTTTTTTTTTTTTAATAACCTAAACTCTCATTTCCTCAAATATCCTGCATTCATTTTGTATTCTGTACAACATGAATTTTTGGAATACTGGTCCTGATACAGTTTTACAAGAGCTCTATACCTTTGCATCAGTACTTTACTGTCACTGTCAGACTACCTTGATGAGAGTGCCTTTTCCGTAGCTCTATTGCAGTAGATTTCACACAGTCTGTGATTTCATAGAAGGCTCAGGGTCTTCCTCCTCTCTGCTGCTACCAGCTGATACCGTCATCCAGAAAAGGGTCTGTTGTGTTTTTTGGGCAGGGTAGCAGATTGGAGTGAATTATGGTAAACTTCAGTACCTAGCGCAGAATGGATACTTTGAGAAGTAGAGGTTGCAGTACGGAATGAACCTTGCGGTTTGACAAGCACGTATTTCATTTTGTTACAGTATCTTTAGGTTCATAAATAATAGTACAGAGTGGTAAAGGCTGTTACTGCAGATGTAAGTGTTTACATCGTAAACCCATTCTTTTGGGCAACGTTGTGTGTTGGAGAATAGCTGAAATATTGAATTTAAGTGTCCCTTATGAAAAATGAATAAGTAAAATCTAGAAAAAAATACAGTTCTAACGGTAGTCCTGTAAAATGGAGTAAAATTTCTGTTGCTGTTCTTTTATGCAAGCATTGGAGTCAGTGGTGTTAATGTGCTCATTTTTGTCTATGCCTCTTTTATAAAGGTTCAAGATTAAAATATGTGCCTATGCTTGGGTTGCTTATATCACTGACAGACTTAAGGGAAATACGAAGTCAGCGATTCTGTACGAGTAGAAGTTTTTGTGTG
>NW_010206288.1:0-13534 GCF_000695765.1 Mesitornis unicolor | reverse complement strand
GTGTGGTTGAGCTGACGGTGTAGAGAGACCACCTGAGGTGGACAAGAGATAGAGAAGCAAGCCAAATAACCACTGTGTACGTGATTCTGGAAGAAAAGTGTGGAAAAAGAGACCTTTGTGTTGAGTGACAACTGATGAAGGGGTGATGCAGCTGACAAAGGAATTATCTGGTTTAGTTGGTTTTGTCTGTGGTCAGGAAAAAACAACCTACAGATCTTCTTAAAGAAAAATGCAGGAGAGGTCCTAGCCCTTACGCCCATTTTCTCTTTGAACTGCTACAACTCGCCGTTGTTATCCTTTGCTTTTGCTGCTTGTTCCTAAGTAATGCCATGACATAGGTCAGTCTCTCTGTTGAATGGACTGAACCATAGACTTGGCTTAAGATACTATCTTGTTTATTTACAGCAATGACAGATGGGTATGGATTGGAATGAATAAGAGGAGTCCAGATTCTTTGGGAACTTGGCAGTGGAGTGATGATAAACCTGTAAGTTAACTTTTAATCGTGAAATGTCATGTCCTGATTTGTTTCAGCTTGGACGGGGTTGAAAGTAAATTGATAAATATTTTAATTAAAATATGGCAGATCCTTCAACAGATGAATAATTCAGAGGAAGATTGTGCACTTGGGAGCTGCCATCCAGGCAGATTTCCAATCAAAAACAAATCTTTAATAAGGCTAACCTGATTTCTGTCTCTATTGCATTAAAATATTGTAACAGCAATATAGTAGTAATCATTTAAGAGCTGGTAGAAAGAACAAGATGTCTTCATTCCACAACAGAGGGTAGGGTTTATCAGTTCATCTGCTTGATGTGACAGACTTCTCCAAAAATACCTTTCTCACTGTAGTTGATTTATTTGTCTGACGTGTTGCGAGTTCATTCCCTCCACCCCATCCCCATAATAGCGGTACACAGACTCAGAACTGATCCAGTAACTGCCAGTTAACACATATTTTAATAGTGATAAACATAATGGGGTCTCAGGTTTGCATGGTTATCTCTGGATTACCATAGCAAAAATAGTTGTAAAGTAATGATTCTTTCATCCTGCCCATCCTGTAGGTAACTAGCGTTGTAATGCCACTGGATTACCTGGAAGATGAATATGATACAAGAGACTGTGCTGCATTAAAGGTTAGTTTCAAGGTTTTTAATAACAGCATGCGTATTTTTTACATGGAAGTAGTTGGAAAAAAAAGCTTTTGCCAACCATATATTGAATTTAGGTTGACTGCTGAGATGTTTCCTTTGCATAGTGAAAAAGTTACTAGTGTTGCCCTTACCAATCTGCACCTGTTAGTATATTTGAGCAGGTTTTTTGTATTAACCCAGCACTGCAGTAATGATAACCTTTCATAAGACCTCCTTTGAACTACAGAATATTTTAGTAACAATGCTATTCTCTATCGCATAATGCCACACTATTTATCTCTTGTATATTACATACAACACTTAAGGATATAATGTGGATTCTAAAACCAAAAAAGCAAACAAAGCCCTACCAGTTACCTCTAAAACCTAGTTTAGTTTTCCTGAACTGCAAATTAAGATACTGTTTGAAACCTGAAGTAGCCAGGATAGAGTGTGTGTTTGTGTTTGTTGTGTGTATTTTCTTGTTTAATTGTGTACTAGACTGTGAGTGCTGTGTCAGTGTCTAATTCTAATTGTCAGGCCTCTGCTTAGTTCCTAATTATGTTCTTCATTGCTTAATTTAGTCTTGATGACTTGAGTTTTAAAATGGCCTTTAACTTCTGAAGCATCACCTTATTTTTAATAAGATCATTCTAGCGACATCCCTTCTTTTAACGTGGTTAGAACCACCTCTGCTTTTAGAATTTACTGAAGGAAAGGGTCATTGCATCCCTTTGCTTCTGTTCACAGCCATTTCCCCTCATTCTCTTCTCTTGCGTTCATGACCCCAGGCCAAGAAGCTCTCAGCATTAAGCTCCTAAAAATTTTAGACAAGAGGAGAGCAGTTTGAAGGGGACACTATGAATTTAGTAACCTCCTTCCCCTACCTGCTAGGTATAGACATTTCCTTTCAGTAAACAGTAAAAGATTCTTCTTATTGGAGAGATCAGCAAGAGTGAAGTCAGATTTTAAGCTTGCTTGTAAGAAGTAATTTTAAACAAGGAAGATAATTTCTGTGCCAGTTCAAGTGGTTGCTTCTTTTGAGCTAAAACTAGAATCATTTCAGGGCAACAAGTTGCAACTGATAATTGAATAATAAGCATTTATGAGATCCCGTGAGCTGCTAAATGGCAAAGAAACAGCATTGTGAGAAGAGACTTTTGCATGTAGGCTGACCTCGAGGCCTTTACCTGCTTGCTTCACAAACGTGGCTAGTGTGGAGGGTTATAGCTGCACAGTTGCAGTTGTATCTGCTCATTTTCTGGAAAATAAGCTGTGGGACTAATACCACAGTGAAACATACTGACTTTGCCAAAGTACCTTTTTAATACAGTTTCATGTCACATTTCAGAGGCCTGTACCACACTAACTCAGTTCTTCTGCTGCTTTTATGCAGACCTCTCAGTTTTCACGGAGGTCGTTTTGGAGATTGTATTTCCATGAAGGCAGAGACCTGGAATTTTACTTTAAGCCTTTTGATTGCGACGCTAAACTCGAATGGGTCTGCCAGATAACAAAAGGTAAACTGCAGTTACATCCATTTATTCCTAGAAAAGATTTCGTTATTTATTTCCACTGAGTTGTCATTATTGTCCAAGAGCAGAAACTTTGCAAACGATGTTTTATGATTTCCCTTCTGAACTCCTCTTAAGAGGTCAGTACATGAGATGATTCACCTGTGTCACATACAAACAGACATGCACTTAGACTATTCAGAGATCTATCAGAAAATGACCACGAGGAGGATGCAGTATTACTGCACCCATATGCTTTCTTGTCCCATGAAGTGAGAAGTGGCTTTTTATTCGGTGAGTCGATATAAGCCACTGAGTTGCAGCATTTGTGGAGTTTACCTAATCTTTCTTAGTGATATTTGTAACTAAGTGACCACAGACATCTTGGGTGTACAGTGTGTATCAACCTTAGGAGAATTAACCTTCTTCTGGTCAAACCGGTGTATTAGATCCTCATTGTAGTGAGACAGAGTGGGAATTCAAAAGAATGGCGTGGCATATCTGCACACATCCAGGTTTTTCCGTGTAGTATGAAAAGTGCTGTATAATCCAGTAGGCTTTTAGGTGTTGGTTGTTCATTAAAAAGCATTTCAGGGGATGAAACTTTTTGTTGTGGGGATATGGGTAGCTATACTACTTTGATGCCTGTATTGTGCTTGGGAGAAAAGAGGCACAGTTGTTTAGGACCAAGGTATGCAAAACTCCCATTAGTTTTACATCAGCTTATCTTAAATTATTAAACCTGTGTAATTAAACCTGTGATTTCCTTCTCCTTTTACTTTTTCCATCATACATACTGAGAATCATGAGTGCAATTATTGATGACCAGAGTCTTGTTAGAAGGTGAACTTGAAGTGACTGTTCCTTCTTTTCCTCTGTACAGGTAGCACTCCAAAGACACCTGAGTGGTACATACCAGGTAAATGGACTTTTTGCATAGTTCTGCTATGTGTGTATAGTTGTCAATACTCTATATTTTTTATTAGTTTAGGTATATTACTACCATAATACCTGTTTGATAAGGGCAAAGGTCAGTCAGCTCTTCCCAGGGTCAGACTGAAATTTCTTATTACATTCAGAAAAAGAAAGGATGATTTTTTTTTTTCAGAAGTTATTTCTTATGCATGTGATATTTCTTCTGCATAGATGAAATTGGAATTCATGGAGCCCCTCTTGTTGTTGATGGAGCGGAGCTGTGGTTTGTACCAGATAAAAACCTGAGCTTCCAGGAAGCTATTTTCTACTGTCAACAGAATGATAGTGATTTAGCCACTGTGGAATCTTACCCAAAACTGAGGACAATACTATCACAAATAGAAAAGGTAAGGGGGTGTAATCTGTCTAAAAGTTACTTTCCTCTATAGGGAAATATTTTGCCCTTTTTTCCAATATAATAAAATGCAACTCTTTAATTTCTTTCATTTTTCCTGTTGACCTTAATAGTTTTTAATTGTACTTAAAAGGAAAAGATGAGTTGAAAGAGGATTATTTTAATGTCAGTCTTGCAAAAGGATTTTTTAAATGTAAAAGTAGCTTTAACAACATGGAAAAAACCCAAACACCTCCAAATGGAGAGAAGGTGTCATCACAGCACCACCACGTGAGCATCTCATTGTCTGCAAATACTTCACTGACAGCTGTGCCAGTTCTTGGTTTTATGCACGGGACAACGCATCATTTTTCATCTGATGCGAGAATTTCCTTAGAAATGCATGATAGTCTGGTAGCCTTTACTGAAGGAGGTTTGTGCTTTTCATAGCACGAGAGTACATTCTTGTAAGGATTCTTAGCAGAACATACCAAGTTTTAGCACCTCTGTTACTACCTTTCTCCAGTGCTAGTGCCTGTGAGATAGTACTTGCTGAAATTAGCAGCTTGCAAGCTCTCCTCATGAAATTTCTCTTGACAAGAAGTTACCTGGAAGGAGAAATTACAAGGCAGGAGGAATTGAGGATTTGACTGGAAATCTCCAGCCTTTTCATGAACTGTTTGATGTTGGGGTATCTGCTGGGAGAACAGGATCGTTCTGAGGATGGAAGGAGGGGCCTGCGGAACCACATCAGCTTCAGCAGCTTGCAGCTATGTCCTGGTTGTCCCATGGAGTTCCTGCTATGAATTTAGTGGGAATGATGTATCTAGCATGCACTTAGGACAGTGCTGCAAGATTTCCTTTGTCCAGCACAGTGGAAAACGTCGGCTTTTTTTCCTAGTAGGTGCAGTGGTCCATCTACTTGGCGTATCAGCATTGAACTTTATCCTTTCCTATCACTGAAGAATAGTAATTCCTGCACATTTTAGAGACATTTAAAGTCAAAATTAGTTTTGTCGTTGATTTATCCTTGGTACAGTCTGGAGATCTGTCTCTGTGGGTTGTAAAATACTGGGTTTTTTGTTCTTTATTTCCACAGTTATCGAACAGCGAACAGAAGTGGTGGCTGAAGTTTATTGATTATGGCTACAGCTATCATTCACCGTATGTAGAATAACTACAGGATGCTTAATTATAAGCTTTTTTAATGCGCTTTTTAGGAATATAGTTAATTAGAATAGTTTCCAGAGGAAAATATTTTATCCCCAGATTTGTAAAAGGTTATTTCTTCCATATCATCCCAAAGAAGTAAGATAAAAGAAATTGAACTAAGCTAGAAAACAATACGGCATTTTTCAGTGACCACTGTTCTCTATTTTTATTCACGTGTACTTGCACCTACTCTTGCCTTGCTAAACTTAGACCATAAAGTACCAAAACCAGGAAAAACTCAGACAAAGCAAAAAGTGGTTAAGACTGTGTGTACGATTAGGAAGTGGGTATATTTCAAAATATTGTTGCACTATTTTAATTAGCTGCCAAGATTCTAAGTTATATTTCCATTACAAGTGTTACTGACATAAAAAAATTAATTCATAATAATTTAATACTAACTGAATTCATTATCTGTCTGTCGGAACCTCCGGATTTCAGGTTATTGGGCTTTGACATCTTAGTCTTGTCATATGAATCCTTGTGGTCCCGTTAGATAACTGGTCTTTAAAATGCTTTTACTGGATTTTTAAGTCCACTTCTGTGTTCTATTAATAATTGGGGAACTGAATAAAAAGCAGCCTCTGAAAAAAACCCTGTGTATGGACTCTGAGCATATCTCAGAAATACCTGAGAAGAGGGAGTGTGAAATTGTTTTAAGACATCACTCTTCCAGTTAGGTAATGCCATAGTCTGGAAAAGTTTATAGTATACCACTGCAGAGCTGAGATGCCTCACAGCAAACCTTGAGTCTTGACGCTTCACTGCAGCCATGAACAGCATGGGCTTCTTGCAGGGAAACTTTTTCACTTGCCAAAATGGTACAGCAATACACTGCTCTAAGTAAAACAGGGGCTATTGCCCATTCTCCTTGCTTGTCTTGACAATGAGCCAATGACTGCAGCATGGTGATAAATAACTTCCTACCCTCGTTCTGCCCATCTCCTCTGCAAAGTGGATTTAGGCACGGCACGTAACTACTGAACCTACCACATGTATGTTCCTAGCCTAGTTTTTCCCCACTCTGTCCTTTCCAGTGTTGTAGGGCATCTCCTAGAAACAGTTACCAGCCAGAATTTTTGCTTGTACTGGCTCTGTTGCCATCAGAGTTTCCACTTGAAGATCGCATTGGGTTGAAGATTGACTCTGAACTGTTTGTATTCAGTTTACAGTTATTTTCACGCTTCCATGATCGATTCCTGAGGGATTGCTGGTATGTTTCTAGAAAGAACTGGTATAGAGGTAAGGTGGTTTTATTTTTTCACCCCTCTCTGTCATTATTATTTTAGTTTTTTTAAAAAAAGTAATTACTGTTCTGCCCAAACTCTGATATTGAATGCAAATTGGTATTGAATTAGGAGTGAATGGCTTCTTGATGATAATAATGAATTGTTATCATTTATTTCTTCCTTATGGTGTGGGGGTTGGCCTGGATGGTGTTCAGAGATCCCTTCCAACCCCCACCATTCTGGGATGCTGTGGATGTTAAAGGATTCCTGTTTGCTTTAATGATCATTAGGTTACGCTTGCTCTTTTCCAAAATACAAGATTAGTCCTCCTATTCAGAATCTCATTTCATGATTTTTCTGTGTGAAGCTATCTCTGCCTATGTGAAGTCTTACTACTGGAAGGAAGGATCCAGAGCCTGATCCCTTTGGAATCCTATATTACTGTCTGATACAAATAATTTACATTTATCTTTTAATGCTTTGGATTGCATAGCGCTTCACCGAAGTTGCACTGGAAAAGACTTTGCTTCAGATAGGTCTTTGTCATGTCATAAAGAATGGATGGCGATTGGAGTGTGATAGGCATTACCATAACTGTTTGTTTTTTAAAACTTACGTTTCCACAGACTACCCAGTTAACTGTAACGTGAAACTGCCCTTCATCTGTGAAAAAAATAATGCCTCCTTACTAGAGAAACACGATCCCAGTTACCGCCCAGGCAGAGGAGGTTGCCCAAAAGGCTGGCATCGGTTTCGGAACAAGGTACAGAGATAATACAGATCAGTCATCTTTACCTTTTTTTCATACTGCAGTAAGATAGAGTGCTCTGCTGAAAGAGGTGAGGGAGTAGCCCCTGTGTTCAGGAATGGCCTGGGAGGTGGCTGCTGAAAACTATGGGCAGGAATTAAAATCATCTCCCCCAGTTCTCTGTCCCTTTTTCAGGATTGATGGTTTCTTAGTGTCAGAGCTTTCAAAAACTTTCAGGTTTTTTGCTTTCCTGTCGCCACATGTTTAGGTCCAAGAACGTTGGTTGTATTGTCTTATCTTGGGCTCTGCTTTGAAGGAAGAGGAGGATTAGAAAGCGAGAGGATGAGGTTTCAGTGGCAGAAACATCTCGATTCTCTTGCCGAGTAATCACAGGCAGGCTTCAGCCTGGCAGACGCTCTGCTTCCTAAGTAGCCTGAAGGACTTAAGTGAATTAAGAATTAGAAGCAGCTTTTAGGGATGAACTAACAGAGCTCAGAAGCCATAGTATAGTACATCTCAGTACAATGTTTTGAGGCAGTCCTCTAAAGTCTCAGTGAGACCTGTTCTTGTTCTTTGGCCTGCTGTTATTCTGTGCCTAAGAAGGAGCGTGCATCAAATGGGCACATTATGTTGTGCCAAGGTTTGCAAATTTACCTGGCATCACTGCAGAATGTAGCTTTTGAGTTCCCATGTAGTTTCTCCCAGAAAGTAATGTGTTACAGTACAGGTTCCTGGCCTAACCCTGTCTGACTTTAGATTTTGTGTATGAATGATTTCTCATTCTTAAAACAGTACGTGATGCAATGTGGCCAATTCAAAACTAATGAATTCTAATCCTCAGTGAATGAGGAGTTACTTAGTGGGATTAGTCATAGTTTTATATTTAGCTATTCTGGTGAATCTAATAAGAAATGCATGCAGCTAGCATCAGTTCCCTTGCTTTCTGAGGAAAAAGATATATTTTATTGCAGGAAATGAGAAGTGAGTTTTCAGGGTTGGCTTAAGAACCTTTTCTTATGAGTTATTTCTAAGTAAGCAATGGTATGATGAAAACCTGTTTCATTATGTTTATTTTGCAGTGTTTTCTAAGGATGAAACCCGACTATTTAACATTTAATGCAGCTAATGAAAAGTGTGTAACTTTCGGAGGCTTTCTTCCATCTATCTCAAATCAAGCTGAGCAAGGTATGATGGTGAACTGGGGGCATTTTTAGTATGCAGCTTCTCTTCTAAATTCAGTATAGTTCTGCTTAAGAACTTGCGCATAAAGCCACTTGGTTATCTACAGGCATACTGGGAGCATTCTAAAAATCCAAGACCTGTTAAAAATGTGTTGTCTGTTGTTGTTTGCATCACTGAAAACGTAACGTGGAAATACAGTCAGCGAACCTGTGAGCCATTCTGAAGAGCAGCTTCTCTGTATGATCATATCCTGTTATAAAAAGAAAAACATTGTAAAACCTTGCATGAAGAGTTGAGGATAGAAGGGTCACCGTTGAATGAAGAAATCCCATGTTTTGCTTTGCAAGGTAGAACATAACTGAGACTGTAGACTTTGCACTGTGAAAACCACCATAGGAGCTGCTTCCAAGACAAGCTCGGCTGTCTATGTGGGGATGAGATGGCAAACACAATGCCTGCTGGAGCACACAGGGCTCTGTTTCTAAGTGTGCTGAGCAGCTTAACAGGACAGTGTGTCCAAGCTGACCACCTACAAGCTCTCCAGGACACTGATAGGAGGACGGAAGGCAAAGGGGCTGCAAAACACAGAGCTGTTCCACCTCTGGGACCTGCGTCAGCTGTCATATAAACTAGAGTCGTGGAGCTGAATGCAGTGAGGAAGGGTTGTGTTCACATTGGCCTCAAGTGACGTTCAGTGATAAACTGCTGAATGAGACAGTTGTGTTTGCATCTGTATTATAGTGGCTAACTAACAGTTCTCTGCAGGTATCTCTGAAGTAGCTTATTTGAATTCTGCAATTTGCACAGTGCATATTTTCTTTATAAGCAAGTGACCTCTGGCCAAATGGAACATGGGAGGTAGAGCAGGGAGGTCACTAGGGTACCTACAGGCAGCAGCTGCATGGTAATATTTTTTATTTACTGCAGTTACTGGGGTTGAATAGGGTTGTAACTGTACAGGGATACACATCCTAGACCTGCACGTTTGCAAAAGCACAGCCACTCTGAAATCTTACGTAGCATGATCTTTTGTAGTAGAGGCCACCTATATGAAAAGAAGGCACAGTCCTCTTACAGAAGCATGCCTTTTTCTGTGGGCTGCTTCTACTCTTCCCAGTGACATTAGGCAGCTGGCTAGCTCTGACATGTAAATCTTCAGTGGCTTGTCTAGCTCAGAAAATAGGCTGAGGCTGGACTGGCTTGTGGCCCATAGTTAAGACATGTCGGCACTAGCTAATTACATGGCTTCATTTTGTCTTCTGAATCTGGACAAGCTCAGTGAATGCCTTTGGTGCGTGTGGGGCTACTGAAGCCTGTTGTTTTGTGCCAGAGTGCTCACTAAGAGGGGTCTGATTTGAAGTTTTCCTGGCTGCAGTTTTTTCCAGCTAAACCCGCGTTCCTTTGTCCTGTCCTGCTTTCTCTGATGGTGTGGTCAGCAAACTCTGCCAGAATCCAAGCAATGGTTCTGCTTTATGGCATAGGGCAGTAGGAGAGGAAGATGGGAGATAAAGAGTTCCTCCATCAATTCAGAGAGGGCAGGAGGGAACTCTTCTGTTATCTCTGCAGGGAGGCAATAGAAGATCTTGCGGACTTGTGGAAAAGCAGCTTCAGAAATGCAAATATAAGTGCGAGAATACAAAGCAGTGGGCAGAGAAACAGGTTAGATCCACTACCTGCTCCTCAGCTGAGAATTTGGAGGACAAACACCAATAGTCTGCTCCTTTCAGATAAAATCAACATGAAAGGTGTTACCTTATGGAAGGAAGGGTTGATAAGCGTTTGGCAATTATAAAGGGCTGGGAAAACTGAGTTAATACAAACAAGGGTTGCATTACCTTATTTATGTGAAGTGTTCTTTTAAGATGTTCGCTGCTGTTGTCTGAACCACACTATGTACATTTACTGCTCTGCCCAACAGATTATATCACGTCCTTGCTTCCTGGTATGCCGAAAGATATCTGGATTGGTTTGCAGTTCCTGTTCAGCACAAGGGAGAACAAATGGATAGATGAGAGCAGACTGTTGTATAGTAACTTCCACCCGCTCCTGACAGGAAGATTAAGGAAAATTCCACTGGACGTAAGTTCTGACTTCTCTTGACTGCTGAGTAATGAAATTTGGAACATTGACTGTATTTTTTTTTTTTAAAGCAAAAAAAAAAGTACGTAACAGACCAAATCCCCCCGTTAGTGGTATTAATTGGCAAACAAGGTGACTGTCAGTAATGGAGTTCTGTTTATTTGGATGACAACTTCTGAACGGAGATATGAAACACTGAAAGGTGAAGAGAAAAAGCTGAAACAACTGTTCAGTGACTCTTCTGGGACTTCGGTTTGCAATTTAAAATTTGCATGAAAACTCTCATCAAAAAGGTGTCCTCAATAATTCTTGGTTCAGTTGCACTTATAAACCATTATACTTTGAAATTTTGCTCATGGCTCCACCCAAGGTGAAGCATAATAAATGTGATCGAAACACACCCACAAACAAGATGTATTTTAAGCATAGAATCATGGAATGCTTTGGGTTGGAAGGGACCTTTAGAAGTCATCTAGTTCAACCCCCCTGCAGTGAGCAGGGATAGTTAATTTAATATTCTCTCCCATGTTTCACTTACGAATTCTTTTTGAGTCCAGTCACCTGGTAGTGTTTGTAAAATAGCTAAGCTGTATTGCACCACTCCTTTGAAACTTCTTAAACAAGTTCAGACAGCTCGGATTCTCCTGGCCTCATATTGCTTCACCTTCTCGACACAAGTTTGTTTATGCCTTGTTTGAGCCTGATAAACATATTTCTGTTTTTCAGCTTTTTGATGAAGAATTTAACAATCAGTGTGGTGTAATCCTCAATGACCCCAAGTCACAGTACGTTGGAACATGGAATTTCACTGCTTGTGCTGACAAGCACTTCTTGGGTATATGCCAGCAGCCTATAGGTAAGTCTGAAGAGTCAAAATAAATTGCAGGCGTGTGCCAGAAGACCTTTTATTGCATGTAAATTGTTGCACTTGAAGAGCAAGATTCTTGTAGAGGCTGAGCAGGTAGATTTTGGAAAAGAATGTGGAGGATGATCTGGGACCTATTTTATCGGTCATTCAGAATCTTCCCTTTTGGTTTTCATATCCTGGTTCATCAGGAATGTGTTTTCCTGAGAGACTCTGTGGTTTCAGTGGAACCACACTTCAGCAGATGGAGCCTTAATGTTTTGTGGGTATAGAGGTCGTGTACATCGAGGGGTGGAACAAGGGACTCCTTTTTCCTCTTCAGAAATGTGGAAGCACTAAGAGCTGGGCAGGAGTCTCACAATATTTTCATCCTCCTTAAACATATTCTGATAGTGCTGAAAACCAAATAATATGAGGTATCGTGTGCTCTTAACATTGAAATTGGTCTCCCCAGAGCAAACCTTGAGGGCATACATAGAGAGTGATAATTTGGAGTGATGCAGCTGTCCCTAGCTTCATACAGATCCATTGGCATGAGTGGGTTTTCTTAATCTGAACTAAAAGTAATATTTTGATGTAGCCACGTGGGTTGGTCAACACCTATTCCTGGAACTGGATCAAACGCATATAGCTGTTACATGCATTTAATTACTGCTATGGTCTAGTGTTCAGCATACCCACTTCTGAGTATGTTCTTCTGTGTAAATAATAATTTTAAGTCATTAACATACTATCTTCAAAAAAAAAAAAAGAGAACCAAAACAGGTGTGCAAAGCACGCAGGAATATGCCCGCCGCCTTAATTTTCAAATAGGCAAAGAGATTGCACCCCCCCACGCCACCCCCATGTAAAACAAACAAAAAACATCTTTATTTCCGTGCCAAATACTCAGAAATTCCAAGTGTCCAGATTAGAAGTCTGGGTGGAAGAGACATAGTAATGAAAATTCAAAAAGAGGATTTTTATTAATGAGGGATCAACAGTATATCTGTGACCAGGCTGTTATTACTCTGAGCTGACTAAAATACTAAGCACTTTGTCCTCCTCACAGCTGCAGATGTAATGAGAAGGGTTTTTGGACCGCCAAAGAGTGTGTCCTGGTATGGTCTGGCCTTGTATCACCGTTGTGTTAGGGATCTAAGGATAATCCAGGTTGGAAGGGACCTCAGCAAGGTGCAGGGACAGGTGTGAGAGAGTCCAGGTTGCTTCTCGTAGGGGGGGAAAAAGACAATTCAGGTTCCTGGGTAATCTTGGCATGATTGTGGCCTGCAGAACTTCTTGGTGTTAATCATCAGCAGTTTCTTCTTTCAGAAACGGACACTTTCTTTACTACCTTGTTTCCAATTTGGTGCCCTTTGATGTGTGACAGCACCCTTGGCTCCATGGTTCTTTTTTTGTAGCTGTTTACAGAGTGGAAGCATTTGGCAGCAGACACAAACCTCTTCAAACGGTCTGCTTCAGCCTTGTCACTTCTGATCGTTGAGAGCTGTAAATTGCATATAAATATCAGATTAATATTACGTTTCTATCTTCTTGTGTTTTGGAAAACGGCCCTGCCAGCCTATCAATCAGCCATTTATATCCTGTTATTCATCAAGTGATTTTCTCTCCCCCACCTGCCCTTTCAGTAAGCATTTTTCTGCTTGAGATATTTTAAATGTCAGGTTTTTCTCCCTTTCGGAGAGCAAATTTATTTTTGGTCGTGTCTCAGATTTTGAGGCTTACAAGGTTTGCATGCTTTAATTTAGCACTCATGGAAATATTTGCATCTTCTGTTAACTGCAGCTGCTCTGCATCGTGGAGCTGTGTGCCTTCAGTGTGGTGCTGATAACTGGGATAACACCCAGCGCTTAGAGTACAAACACTGAACAAGTGCAAGGTGGATTTTCGGCAATTAGTTAAGCACAGGTGGAGCCAAAATCAAATCCCACTGTACCCAGGAATGGTAGTAAGGAATTCTGGGTCTGTGCTGTACGCTTTAAGATCTGTGTAGACAAGTTTTGTGGCCCATTAGATTCGCTTAAGCATAAATCCACAGGCTCCACAGTGATAAATGAGTCAAATTTAGCTGTTGCTCTATTGCAGCAGAGAGCAGTCACACTCTCCCATTCATCTGTTTAATTAAAGTTATAGCATATGTTTTTAACTCAATACATAGAATTCTTAACATTCTTAGCAGTTAGTTAAAAATAGCAAATATAAAAAAATGTGAACCTAAGCTGAAAGACAGAGAAAAAGATAATCCTCATTATATTTATAT
>NW_010206287.1:0-22090 GCF_000695765.1 Mesitornis unicolor | reverse complement strand
ATATAAATGTTTTATCTGTCTATCTATCTATCTCCCAGGACACTTCTCTTCTAACGTAAAGCTACACTTTCTAGTGAATCCAGGTTATGCATTTCAGAATTGATAAAAATATCTATTCTTATCGGTCTAGCTCAACAACGAGGCTTTGTAGCCTCCATCCCTCTTCCTGGGATGGAAGAACTGTTTAAAAAGCAAAAATGTTTCAGTTAGAAGGATTTTTTAAAAAACGAGATGTTTTTGTATGAAAACATTTTTTAAAATTGGAATATGGCAAAAAATTTTGAAGAACATGAAAATTAAATGCAACTTTTGGTTTTGGACTGAACAAACCATTTTAGTCAACAATGAAGACTTCACACTCTCACCGTTGATTCTACCACTGAGCCACTCTCTTTCCCCCTGCATCCTTCCCTTTGCATAGCCCTACTTCAAGCTGACATTTGCTTCTCCCTTAATAGAAAGTGGCTGTAAAGCTGACTTAAGGTATTTCTTGATGTTCAGTGTAACTCATTCATGTGTTTCCAACAGTTTTTACACTGTTTAGACAACAAGAATCAGTCAGTGCATTGCAGTGAATCTGACCCATGCAACTGTATTGACTAATAAGCAAGACCTCAGTGGAGGATTCCATCTAGGCTGCTCATCTTACAAAATACCGTAATGGTCACAAAAGAACAATGTTTTCCAAGGATATGGTAGAGAGAGAGACAAATTCCAAAAGGAAATATTTCTCTTGAGAGGGAGAAGGAGCTTTCTTTTTGCCACTTACCAAAAGGCAATGTTTCAGGGGGTGCCTCTTGAAGATAAATCTTCCACTTCTACCTGACTGGTGTCTGCCCAGGAGATAACTGAATGGGATGTGGGAACAGCAGTGGGGCAAAAGGTGCTAGAGACCAGCAAAAACTTCCTTCCTTGTTGGAGGCTGTTAAAAGTGAGGAATCTCCCAGCAAACAGAAAACAAAGTAGAAAAGGAACTATGTACCCCTTCAGGTGCTTCTTTTTTTGTTTGTTTTGGTTTTGGTTCCCCTAGTAGGTTCTACTCTTCCAATCTTAACGGGGCTTTTCCATTTCCATGCTTTTCCCATTCTTCAACATATGTCAGAAGCCTAGGATGCTTGGGTTGGAAAATGGACTTTGTGATATGATCAAATACTTTAATCTTTTTTAGCATCAACTCTCTTTAGAGGCTGCCAGTTCATCTGATTTACAAGGAAGAGAATGCCCATGAAATTTACCCTGTGAATAGTAGCAGCTCTGACTTTAATACATCTCTTGGCAGTTCAACTTCAGCCACTGTTTCATTTTTACTACTTCCACGTAGAATAACTTGTCTTTCTTCTGATTCCTGAGCTGACTGATATGTTGAAGATGGCAGTAAAATTACATTTTAAAGAAAGTGATGGGAAATTATGGCTATAAATCCCAGAGTGTTTGAAGAGATGAGGGCAACACTCCACTGTTAGAAATGGAAGAACTTAAAGCTGATAATAAGTGTAATAATAATTAGCATGACCTTTATCAAACAAGTTATTGTGATGGCAACTGGACTTACATTACATTAAGTGTAATTTAGTTTAAAGAAGTAGCATTAGGCACTATTTTAGCTGCTGCTTTATTAGCAGAAGTGGAACCAACAGCTTCAAATAGCTAATCCTTAGGTAAGGATCCAATAAACACAAAACCATTCCAAACATCTCTGTTAGAACTGAGGCTGGATCCGACATTGAGAGCCAGGAATGTGATATTTCTCCAGAGGAGGAGAGGGGACAGGAATATACGACAAATGGTGAATATATGACAAATGATTCTAAACACCGACCTGAGCCCTGGCATGAGCTGAGCTTCTGGATGGATTTCACAGCAGGTGCTAAGCCATTTGTTTTAAAGAGGATATTCTTTTAGACTAATATGTGTCTCTTATTCCCCTTCCTTCTTGGGTGACTGTGGATGATGTTTATAAGTGATAAACATTCTTATGGTCGGGATAATAGTGTCATGTGTATTTTGTTACTAGTAAAACTAGAGCAGTAAAAAATATGGCAAAATTCAGTATTATGTCTTGGTAAGCTAATGCATAATGAAAGTGTTCCTGAGTTTGGTAAATTGTCCCTTTGCTTGCCTTGGAGCTTTGCTACCTGAAGGCATCTGTGCAGAGGACCCCTGGCTAACCAGAAGACCTGGTCTTGAGTTCAGTGTTGCTCAGCACAGGTCTGGCCTTTTGGTTCCCATAGCACTGCTGTTGTCTTTGTGACTAACTTCAGAGCTATTCATATATATATAGTGTTGTCTCTAGATAAACTTCTCATTTTTCCTGGGATGATGCAGCCAGAAGGAAAAGTTAGTTTTCAGCTCCTTCCTTCCAGGTTTTATTTAGAAGTGCCCTGAGGAAATGGGGTGGAGGGCTCAAGCTGTTGTCATATCTGTATATTGAAAAATCCTCTTCCCCATCGAATGAGTTCTCCTTCGGACTCCTATTTAAAACACTCCAAGATGATTGATTCCTTGAGCTGTAAAACTTGTGACACGGTGAGAGATAGAAAGGCTGACATACTGCTAAAAGATGTATGTTTGGTGCAGTCTCGTGGATTCCAACAAAGAATTTATTTCCTTAAATAACACCTAGTTTAAATAGCAGCAACATTGCTATTACCACTGCCAGTCTGTTTTATATCTGCTCTTTATACAGTGGGTCTCTGCCTCTGTGAAGCTGATTGTTCCCAAAGAGTGTCTATCCTTTGTAGGTAATCCCATGGCCCCTGCTGACACATTATTTGAGCCCTGCACTGCCCTGAATGAATATCACCCCATGGTATCCCTCTGTGGTAGGAAGTACAGTTACTGCTATTTTATAGATGAGGCTGAGACCTGATTGTGCTGCAGAATAAAGATGTGATGTGCTACGGTGTTAATTGTACCAAGCTCGTGAGGATAAGCATCGCTCCTGCTGGCAAGCAGCAGGCAGAGTCCCTCTGCTGACCCTGGGTAGATGGTACGTATTTTGGGCTGTGCCAGCTGTGTGTGACAGTCTGTGCCAGCTGCCGTCACTACTGCAGTTACACAGGGGAGTTTGAGTAAGCAGGCACCAACCTGTGCTGTTGTTCTGCTGTCCGGGTACAGCCAAAGTGACATGCCCAAGGTCACAAAGAGCCAGCACTGGGTAAGTGAATTGGGTTAGGAAATGAGGAATAACGCTGTTACCTCTGAACCACTTTCAGAAAAGCACAAATTTCTCTCTGATGGGAGAATTATTAAATGTTGTGCTAGCATCAGAAGCTGAATCTGTAGGAAACCCTCATAGCAGGAGTAAGATGCTGAAGCCAGGTGAAGATGTGGTAGATGGCTGCTGGGTGAGGTCCTCATGTACTGCAAGGGAGGGAAGTGATGATTGCGGGAACCAATGTGCAACAGTTCCAGAATGGTATTGAGGTAATTTGGAGTGAGTGAGCCCTTTAAAATTAAGCACAGACAGCATAAAAGGTGCTTTACAAAATGCTGTTATGTTTCTAAGTGTGTAGGCATTAGACCTCCCAGAAATACAGCTGAATTCAGACATTGGGCTAATTTTCAAGGCTTTCACGGTGATAGTTGGAGTAAGTGATTATCCCATCTCCTTTACTGCAGTGCACTTTTATCTAGAGTGTGGGACATGTGATTTTCCTGCTCACAGAGCACAAAGCAGACACCTCACTTAGAGAAAAGTGTTTAGTCTGGGTGAGAACTTCTCTTTGTGTGCACGCATGTGATTTATTTATAATAGATAATTCGAGGTGATTTCTCCCAGCTTCCTTTCAGCGAGAGCCAGGGCTGTCTTTGTCAGTTATGTAAAGTCTACTAAGTGTGGCACGTAAGCAGCAGCCTTTAATTTTTATCCCCGTTGGAAAACAAGATGAGCTATTCTACTTACCCCATGAAATAATAGGATTGTGTTTGGAAAGGCTGCTGCCCAGCTGGGAGGACAAAGCGCTGCACGCCCTGTGAAGGTGGCAGCTTGAGGGAAATCATGGTGCTTGAGCAGAGCCATTTATGAAAGGCACACGGCCAGGCAGATCCCAGAAAAGAGGGAGCTGCACTTTGAAATTAGCTTTCCTCCCTTTTGTGATATTATGGCTTTGTCCTCATCTTCAAAAGGGAACTGGGCAGGGATTTCAGGAGGTCCCCAAGGGAAAGGGCAGTTCCCAGGCTACAAGAGGTAGTTGTACAGGGGCATAGTGCTGCATGGGTGTTTTGATGGGTGAGTTTGGTTTACAGCTTATTATCTATTATATTTAAGTATAAGTTTAGTAAAATCATGGATTTCTACAACCAGAGTAGAACTATAAACTCGACTTTAAAGACCCTCTGAAAATTAAGACTGAAAATGAGATTCTAAATTGAGATTATGATACAATTTCTGCATTCCCTCAGGGATAATATAACTGCATAATATCGTGGCTTTTTTAAAAAACCAGGCATGCTAAATTTATCTTTAAATCTAAGTTGAGGACTTTTTCCTTACCATCCTGGAGTTTGTATAGACATTTGTACCTCTGTCAAAGCAAATGGCAATGGTGGCACTTTACTCCCTAGTTTTATTCATCCTGTCCATAGCAATATAAGTGCTAGACCAAACCTGAGAAACAGTTTGGAGTGGGTCAGATTGGAGGGGAGGGTGTGGGGGTGGAGAACTTGCCTAGTATATTCTTTGTCATGATGGCCCCAAAGCGCTGTGCCAGCTGACCCTGTTATGCTGCCCCTCAGACAGGCAACTGGAGCTGGGAGTAAACTTCTGTGTAACCCTAAACCTGTACAGACATGATGATTTACATTTATATGGTCATATCTCATTTCCCAAGTAGCTATAGGACTTGTGCATTACACAACCATAAATATATACCTGCATTCTGGACAATAACAAGGAAGCAGAGTAATAATGATTCTTATTTTTTATAGCACTTACTATGTATAGTTTGCAAAAGGAGGCCTGCATCACTTTACTGAGGAGACATCAGAGAGGAGGAGAAGTTACTGATTTGGACTGAGGCTGTTAGCAGGGCCTTCAACTGGCAACCATGGTTACCCTGATTTTAAACAGAGTTTATCATCCTTGCTCAGAAAACACATACAGAAAGGCATTGTACTGTAACAAATAGGATATTACATTCCCCTCAAATTTCAATAGGCTATTTGTAAATGTGCAGAATCAGAAAGGAGGCAGATTTTAGGAGACTGTAAAAAATCCAGTGTGCAGAGCAAATCTTCTATCCCTGTACTGTTATGACAAAGCAAAGCAAATGTTCACCAAATGGCTCTGAGGCATGGCCCTTTCTCTGCTCTCCTGAGCTGCACCAAGCTGTTGTTGAGATTTTACCAGAGAGAAGAATGAGTATGGATGTTACAGCTACAGTTTTTAATAAGTAAGTCTGTTCCATGTAAAATCTTGAACTCTACAGTGTGGTTGCTCAGGTTGAGAGGCCTGTATCTCTCTTCTTTCACCACCCTGCCCCCCTCCAAATCAAGGGGAAAGGTTTTATGCAAGAAGAGGGGAGGAAGAAAGGAAGAATATTTAATTATAATCTGCCTCTGGCAAGTCATGTTCTATTTAAAACTTCAGTGCACCCAAACAGCCGAGCCTGCCAGGCCGTGCAATCTGAAGGAAGAACTGGTTCAGCACATACGTAAGCATCCCAGGCTGCTCCCTGCAGCTCCATCGGACCCCAGAGCCCCCTGAAGCTCTCTCCACCTCCCTCTCTCCCACATCAGATTCTCTGGTCTCCATCACCTCTGCAGAGGCATACTTCCTGACATGCATATGAAGCATGGTGTTTTTAATACAATATGCTGGTGCTAGACTCTGTTGCTGCAGTTTAAACGTGGATTTGCTGTAACTTTCTCTTGCTGTTATTTGTTTCCTGGTGCTCTCTTGGCTTCTTTACCATTCCTTTCTTTTCCACTTGTTTCAAGCCAAAGGTAGCTGCATGGTTGTCCTCTGTCTTCTATAACACCTTTCTTATGCTTTATCTCCTAAAGAAGTCATAAGTAAAAGACCTTGACTGGTAAGTGTGTGGGTTTTGCACTCAATGTCCCCTGCCTTTGAAGGAGGAATTAGGCAAGAGATAACTCTTCTTCTGTTCCACTAAAGCTGGTATTGAAAGCCCCTGTCCTTTTTTTTTTCCCTTTCATGAAGAGAAAGTGGAGATAGTGAGGTGCAGGGTCTGTGCATTACCATTTGCTACTGTGTGCCATTCCAGTTAATCTTAATATAGATTGGGAGATTGGTCTGACAACAGTTTTCTAGCCCTGCCCTGGAGTGTTTCCCCACATTGCCAGTCAGGAGCATCCCTGCTTGGCAGGTTGGTGGGAGGCAGCAGTTTATTGTGGAGTCCTGTGCTGTCCAGTCCAAGGAGAGAAAGCCTTATCTCCCCTCCCTCTAGTCCCAAAAGTGATATTTTTCTGTGCAGACAGAAAAACAGTGACAGTAATGGGCTTTCTCCAGGGATGTTTGTTTTATTTGCAATTGTAATTAGAAGAACGAATGTGTTTATTCTGTCTGATAATGTATGGAAAGACCCTTTGATTTTGTTTGTTTGGTTGGATTTTTTTCTTCATAAGTCTCTATGCTCTCAGAACTGTAAAACTTTCACACACTGTGCTGTCTCTTCTTACACCAGCTACCCTTTAAAATGCAGCTGAATCCATTTCTGTTGTCAATGAATACCATTACCCCTTTTTGTCTAAAGCTTGTTGTCCTGTTAATCTAAGTCTTGTTTTGCTCTTTTATTCCATTATGAAGAGAAGTTGATGGTCAGGATCTCCTTTGTAAATAAACAAAGGTGGATAAAAAAAACATAAGCTGTCTTTCACTGAAGCAAACAAGAGACTGTTTCTGCAAAGACAGATATGGATTTCCAAAGAAAGTACTGGATACAGAGCTGCTGACAAGCAATACGCTGTGGTTTACAGTCCATGCCACCCCTCTGTTGCCCAGCTGAGCCTTGGAGGGGCCATGCCATCAGGTACCTTGTGCCCCTGCAGACCTGGGAGTGAAGTAATGAGTTTCCAGCAAGCCCACCCTTCCTTGCAGTCACCACCAGGTTCTTGGTGGAGCAGCTTGCTCGAGTCACTTTCCACCAGCCCATGCCTGTATTCAGCTGCTTGATGTCTGCTCAAGGCTGAGCTGGGCTGGTCACTGTGCAGGAGAGAGCAGAGTCTCAGGGCACTAAGCAAAGCGATGCCCAGCCCCATTGGAGGGTCTTGGGGCAGCCCTTGAGGAAGTGTAGCTGGCTGCCTTCTTCCCCACCAGCAGCCTAGTGGGAGTGGGTGCTGACTCTCCTTGACACATTTGAGTCTTTGTGCTGCAAGGAGAGTAAAAGGTGCCATTTTTGTGCTTCAGTGAAAAACACTGCTGGTGGCTGCTGTACATGGGTGGTCTTCTTGTGCCTTCCTACTGCTGTCTTTGCCTGTCTGCACTTGCCCGGCACTGAGCATCACACAGCTCGTGTGGTTTTGCCCCTCAGACTTCTCAATAACAACTGACCATAATGCACATTAGGCTAACAGCAGCCTGTTTTGGCAATGGATTATTCCTCCAAGTCCAACCTTAGACCTTAAGCCTGCCAGAGCATGTGGCTGCCTTTCACCTGTGCCAGCAAACCCCAGAGCTGCATGTTTGGCAATGGGCTATGTCATTACATGGCTATAAGAGCTCTCCTCCCGCATGGAAATCTGGTAGATAGCATGGTTCAGAGGCATGCTGGTGGTGTTCTTTGTCTCATGAAAAATAAACCAAGCTTTGTGAAGTAGGTACTATGGCCTGACTTAGAATTCAATGTTTTTCTGCAACTAGGATTTCCACTGCAAGAGAGTCCATTAGAATATCCCAATTAGCTATTGATATGTATCATCCAGGTTTCACCATTTTTCCTTTGAGAATTTTGATTTGGCAAGAAGAAGGAATACCATGTGCCAGAAATGTCTGTAAGTTACTTTTAACAACCTCCCTCAGCTTTTGGCACCCCTACCACATCCTGTTTGTGTCTTTAATACGTGTAGATATATGCTCATGTACCAGAGGTATGACTAGGCATGCAAAGCATCCATTATAAGCAGTTTCTGATTTTCTCTGTTCATGCTAGTCTCTCAGAGTATGCCGTGCATTGGTTAAGCTATCATAGTTCATACTGCCAGGAATTTTTTTCCTTTTATCCTCTTTACATAAACACAGCAATTGCCCACATCTCTTTGTCTATATTTACATTAAAATAAACTCTCTCTTTTATTGAGTAATATCTCTTCCACTGGGCCTGATCCTGGGATATATCAGAGAGTCTCTAATCTTACATGTTTTACTGAAAATTGAGAGTGAGTAACCTCTTAAAAAGAGCTATTTAGAAGATCAGGGGAATTGAGCTCTTAAAATAGGACCTTTTAGATCCTTGACTGGATCCATAGCCGAGCCTTGCAGTAAGTGTCATGCTAAACCAACTCACTATTGCTTCTTGACCTGGCTTTTCTAAAGAGATGTTTAACAGTCAGGTGGCACTGCTATTTCTTTCTCAGAATATATGCTCAAACTACACTTTCCATTTCTTCAAGGAAAGGTGTAGCCCTCCTGAATTGTGTGTAACCTCACCTCTATTATTTAGGACCCAAAATGCTGTATGCTACATCTAGACTTTGCTAAAAGAACACCCAAGTTAAGCATTAAAAATGTAAGAAATGGCAGATTTATGGTTAATTCAGCTGCTTTTATACCAATGTTAAGATGACCTCTCCAATTACCAGATTGTGCAATGATTCTTTAAAGCCTTTTCACTACATATAATTATTTTATTATTTGTCTCCTCTCATACGAGATTGTGCATTTACTTGCTGTGAAGTGATGCAGTAGGCAGGTGAAGTGTAGGAAAAGAACTCTATTAAGCATGATGGTTAGATTTGTGCTAAGCCACATGCCCAGGCATTGCAGAGTGAGCGTTTCCTGCCAAAATATACCCTACCCTCAACAAGCATTTCTTTGTGTGGTTTTGGTCATCACAGTATGAGGCGTACGCTAGATCAGAAGTCTGTAAGTGTTAATACTGCTATCATACTGCTGTAGGCTTTGAAGGAATTTCAAGCAAGGTGGCCTCACTTAGTTCTGTATTTTTCATTTCTATTGGCAATTTTAAGAAATACCTTAGTTCCTCTCAAGGAACTATGCCAACTGAATGTTAAAGGTTCCCACATCAAGCGCTCCAAATATAGGAAATGGCAGAATGAGGGCTGCCTCTCCATCCTGGCCTTTCCAGGCTGCATTTCTCTCTCCAGAGAGGGAGTCAAACCATATCCAGAGGTCTGCTCATATGCAGTAATCTGTGTCTTGACTGCAGTTTACTAATTCCTTTTCTTCCTCCTTACCATTTGCTCATCCCCTCCCGCTTTCTGTCAGAAGTGAAAAAAAACATTTCTCAGGGCTCAGAGCAATGAACAAAGTTAATCCAATAATTGTGGTAATTTATGAGTTGATGGTTGATAGCAGAAGACGTAATTATTCTTTTTCAACCTTAGCTGGCTCACTGTGATCAAATACGATTATATGTTAAGTTGGGTTATTGTTAAATGAATCATATGCTGAGCACAATTCACCAGCTTGATGGCACCATGGTCCTCGGTAGCATTGCATTAGGAATTAGATCAGCTCCTTCTCTTGTTTATCAAAGGTCCTAATCCTACAAACACCTGTGAATATTTAAAAAATTACTGACAGAATAAATCCATGTCTGAGGACTGCAGCAACCGTAGACAAGAGAATTTCAGTAGTCTTCAGTCCCTACAGATGAAACCAGTCTTTGCTGGCTTCATCCTGGGTTATGTTTACATTTGTCATATTTATACTTTTATTTTATACTTTTAGCCCAACTTTTTTTCAACCTAAGCTGCTTTCAGACAAAGCCTATGAGTGATGTGACCTTTGCTTGCCAGTGCAGTAGAGGTTGTAAGTTAATTCATTGGCTTATTTTTCACAGTAGGCTCTGGTCCAGGTACTTTCATAGGGAGTCTTTAATATCAATAGATAATGGAGTTCAGCTTGTAGGAATCCTGTGTGTCCTTGCACAATCCCTGTATGATCATGATCCGGCCTATGCACCACTACTACTAATCTGCAATCACCTTCTTGACACCAGACCTACTTACTGCTTTATATACAATGTATACAGGTGCATGTGTGCATATTTACATAGCTGTATGTTTTCATTTCAGATGGCTGTTCCCTTTAATCAGTATTTGATTCACACCATCAAAATGAGCCTAGAAAATGCAGTGCCACAGGGAAATAGCCAGGGAATTTCACCAGGGATCTAGTTATCTTTTGATGTAAGACAATAAAAACCACAATAGTAGAAGCGGCTCTAATTTGCCTTTGTAAGATCTCTTAAGAAACCTAGTGGGAGGAAACCAAACTGAAAGTTGTCTGGGGCATAGGGCTTAAAAATCCTGAAGAGCATCCTTCAGCCCCATAAAAGTGGCAAATGCACAAATCTGCCTGAATCCTCCCTACTGCCCTGAGAACAGAAACCCCAGCCCTGCAAGGCAGACTGACAAGCAATGGTATAGTTTTTGAGGCAGAGGTAGAAGAGCAAGAAGAGTGCTGTGGGGAACCCCAGCCAGGGGAGTCACCCCTAAAAAGGGGATGTGTCCCTGGGTGGGAAGAGCTGAGTGAAATGCCTACTGATGGCCTGCACAGGTGAGAGACTCCTGGGAGAGGGTAAAGGGAGGGAGCAACCTGGGAAGCAGGGAAAATGTGGTGGGTGGTACCACAAGGACAACCTGAGAACCTGGGAGACCAGGATAGAGGCAGGAAGATGACCCACTTCCCCTGTGGTCAGCCAGACTGCAGTTTCCGCTCTCAGCCTCAAAGCTAACACCAGCACCAACGGACTCTCCTCTGTAATACCTGGTAGTGTTGTGTTCTGCACAGCTCAGACACCTCTGATTCAGAGGCTGTCTGGACTGCAAAACACCTCCTGGAGTGGAATAGATAAATTCATCCTGCCTCCACTCAACTGTATGTGTTTCCTTGTGGAAAAACAAGTAGGTAAGTTTTGTCAACCAACTCTGTGGTTGGGCTGATTTGCAAGGTTTCTTTTTACCCAGTGGAGAGGTTTTATGTGTTTTTGTGTTTAAAAAAGCCATATTGTTTGTTTACTGTCAACTGGAGTCCCTACTGTGCTTCTAAAGTGTTATTCTAGATACTATTTTATTTGCCAATGAATTGCTTTGGTTGTGATATGTATTAGTGTGCAAGTCACTCAGAAAGAAGGAAGGGTCAAGCTGCTGTATTCAAAGTTGTTAATGTAGTCTCAAATGTTATCGTCCCATTAAAAACCAATTGCCCAAAGATTTGTATGTAGATTGCTGCAGTGTGAAATTCCCCAGAGCAGCCCAGCTATGAGTCCTCTGTTCAGCCTCAGGCTCTTCTGCTCCCAGCCATGTTGTGGTGCGTGAGCTTCCAGGTGCTGCTAAACCAGCACTGTCTCAATCCCGCTCCTGATTCAAAAAGAAGTAGTAAATCCTCATCTTTTTCCTTCCAGATACCATGCAAAGCAAACCCCAGCATGATGAGAGAAAGACTGGCACAGGTTGCCCAGGAATGTTGTGGATACTCCCTCCCTGGAAGTGTTCAAGGCCAGGTTGGATGGGGCTTTGAGCAACCTGGTCTGGTGGGAGGTGTCCCTGCCCATGGCAGGGGGTGGACTGGATGAGCTTTAAGGTCCCTTCCAACCCAAACCATTCTATGATTCTATGATAAAATCGATGCTGTTGCTACAGTGGCACACAAAGACATTGTACGGTGGTGCCATCTGGTCTGCACCCTTCCTGCTGCACATCCCACCGCCGCCTGCCACAGGTCAGGGTGCAAGTCATCTCCTTTTGACACTTGGTGCTTTTGGGCAGAGGTCAAGGAGAAGCTGAAGCTGGCGTGATATCCTCAGGATGAGTCTGGACACAAGGGCAGGTGGGTTAACCGGAGCCTGGAGAGTGAGTTGGTGAAGTCTGCATGTGACTTGAGCCACCAGCTCTTCCTCATAAATAACAGTCTGAACCATGGTGCTCCATAAAAGGCGTCACTTCAACTCGAGCTTTTTAAAGACCCAGTTATGAGTGCACGGCGACCGACAGGAGATGGTTATGCTAACCATTGCAGTAGAGGGTAAGCTGTGCTTGCCATGATGACACGAGACAACAACACCCTTGGGTAACTGAGTCCCTTCAGAAGGTAGTAAAGTCTTTTCTTGTCCAGGCATGACTGTGTTGTGTCTGAGCAGTATGAATGCATGAAAGATAAGCTCACACTTGCTCTTAGGAACCTACTTCAAAGAGTTTAGATGCTTGCAGAGCCAGGCCAAAGTCTTGAATGTTAAACAGGAGTTTTAATAACACAGCCAGCATGTTTCCCAACATCTCAGCCCCTTATGCAGTCAGCTCTCTGTGTTTGGTCTTCCTAAAAGTTTCGTAAATGCTGTTACAACAGCAAAGGGTAAGACTCTGGAATCAGTAGTTTTGCTTTACTTTATGTACATGTGGGTTTCAGCTATAGCGTGTGTGCTTGGGAGTGTGTGTATATTAGAAGCAAAATACTGCATTTCTCAGTGTGCACCTCTAAATCCTCTGGTTCCCTTTTTCTCACACCCTGGAAACAGAAGGTGAGCTTGGGGCTTCAGGTCTGGTTTTTACATACTCTGTAGAGCAGCTGTAATCTGGTGCTGTGAAGCAAACTTATTCTACTCTGCGATGCAAATGGGTCTCATTTTTGGTTTGGAAAGAATACTCTAAAAAGTTTCTCAGTTTAAGTAAATACTTTACCCTCTGTGCTGGCAGGGGACCCAGTTTAGCTATTTAGCTGAAGCAGCAGCAGCTTTTGATATTGGCATCTGTACTATAAAAATGGGTCACCAAACTACCTTCCGCTGTGACTTTTGAGCTGAGTCAAGATTACTTTAATTGATTATGTCTAGATGAAGAACCTGATGTCCTCTGACAACATACTTTCATTAAGAGAGCGCTTTTTCTCTTCCTATTCTTAGCACTTGTTCTGTGACAAAAAGATTTAGGGATCCCATCTACTATATTCCATGTGAGGTAATACACAGTCTTATAATGGAAAAGTAAAAAGAGGTTTTCATCTGAGAATCGTGCTTTACTGCTTTTCCTTTTAGGCAGCAAGGTATGCTACTGTTACATATGAACTATCTAAAGGAGAAGAGCCACGCTGATTAGGTTGTCATCTATCAACACATCAGATATTTCTAAATCCATCTCCTTTATATGCAGATTGCGGCATTAGAAGCTCACGCAGGAATCTGTGGGATAAGGCTGCAGCTGAACTTCTCTAGGAAGCTGCTCTGTGTGTTTGTTGGTTTTTGGGGTTTTTTTTCCCACAGATGCATAAAAGCTGGGAAATATGCTTTCTATTTACCATTGTTGTTTATATTACATTATTGAAATAAAATTAACTGTAGTAAGTGTAATAACTTGTACAGTGCTAGCACCTTGAGTAGACCAGTTATAGACCAGTGTGCTTTCATACCAGAAGTTGTACAAGAAGCACGCAGGAGGAAGTCTGCAAATCTTTGCTTTTTCAAAAGCCTTAGGTGCGTATGTCCTAAGCTACCGTTAACATTATTACACTGGAGACCAAAGTGAATTGGCACATCATTTATTTAATTTATCCTATAACAAAGTTGTGAGTTTTTTTGAGCACCAGCTTTCTTTAATTTGAGTCTAATGTTCCAGTTTTAATGCATAATCATCAGAAAGGCAAATGCCACCAGAACTCTTGAGTTTGCAAATGCTGGTAAACGTGTCCAGTTTGATTTTACCAGACTTCTCATGAGTATGGATTACCTTCCCAGAAAATCCTTGATTTCTGGGGAGTGTTTCTTCAGCTTCCACTGTCCCTGTTCCAGTTATCTTCTTGAACACATAATTGGGTTTAACTGGCTTTTATTTAACACAGACTTGCATCAGCCAGCCCTTCCATAAGGAGGAAGGGACAATCTGCTGATACAGATAAGCAAAACTAGCTCAGCCTTCACTACATTATGTAAATAGCAGATTTGTGGAGTTGCCTGAAGGAAGATTATTTGTATTTAATTGGCTAATATCTAATGTCTGTATTCCAGAAAGATCTGATCTCAAATGCACTGAAGTTGATGGAGGAACCTCCGTGCATTTTTTAAAGTCTGATCCAGTCTCCAGCAATGCTGAACTTAGATTCTCAGCAGCAAACACTGCTGACAGTTTTACGCTTTCATCCTCCTTTGACCCTCTAATTTAATTTAACCAAATTTAGCCAGTGTGGGGGATCACATGAAGCAAATTTAAAAGCAGGATTTGAGCAGTTTCGACATGTGCTGGCAAAGATTAATTCTAGATTTGTTTCTGACCACCACCTTTCCCACTTTCCGAACATTTTGACGTTCTCCAGTCAAGGAATAAAACTTACCCAGCAACAGCTTAAGCAATTGCAACACAAACAGAACCATCCTAGTTGTGCGAATCCAACCCTTATAGCATACAGTTCACAAGTATCTGCACTCCAAGATGTGTCTGCCTTGAGAACAATTGGATAAAGAAATTCAAATAGATATATTAAAATTTCCGGTTACAGTCATTATGTGATTAACAATAAAATTTACATTTATTGAAACACTTATTTGTTGTTATTGTTTAGGCAACATTTAGAGTCTGTGTGATAATTTTTTGTTTGTTCTTTTATTGTATTGTGCATAGCAGACAACAGCAGTTTGGATTCATTTACTGTCCTTTAAACTGAGATGTAATGACTAGAAATGTTGTATGTGGGTGTGTATGTATATGAGGTTTTTTTATATGTGTGTACATACATTGTACACACATACAGTTCCTTGTGTTTTCCTGTAAGTTTTGAGAGGAAATACTTTCTGCTGCTGCTGTTTTCTTTTTACTCCAAGGACAGTAGCACTGCTATTTTCACATACTGCTCTATAATGTACTCCTCTGCTTTTCTGTTTTGTGTGGATAGCTTAAAGTTTTACAACCTTGTACAGTTCCTATTCCTGTAAGAAAAAAAAAAAAGAATAGGAGACTATTTAAGATTTTTTTTTTTTTACATTACTCCGATGAAACCAATAGAGGCAAACATCTTAACATGCACTGCTTGTTGCACATAGCACTTTATCAGTGCCATCAATCAGGCCAGCTAAGTCCAACTCCCGGGGAAAAAAATCCCCAATTTTTTCTTGCTGTTTCAACTGGATTTACATTTTTAGTTACCAGGGGAGAAAAAAAAGAAAAAAGATAGATACTTTTTTTAGACTGTGGGCTGAAAAGGGTTCATAACTAACAAAAAGAGCTGAATGTAAGTGGACTAACATGGGTTGATGAATGCCCTAAATTAGTGGAATTAACAATTGATTTTATTTTGTTAGACTTTTTCCATGGTGTATACTTGGTTATTAATAATTAATGGAACTTACAGGCCTAAGACAAATAAGTTTGAA
Source organism: Mesitornis unicolor (assembly GCF_000695765.1). Taxonomy (NCBI): domain Eukaryota; kingdom Metazoa; phylum Chordata; class Aves; order Mesitornithiformes; family Mesitornithidae; genus Mesitornis; species Mesitornis unicolor. The sequence goes on along the minus strand of NW_010206287.1, from coordinate 6,590 downwards.
TAGACCAGTTGGTCTGATTTTGAAATGTTGGCTTCCTCATGCAATATTCATGTTTAACTTATAGATACTTGCATCAAGAAATGCATAAGTAAAAGGGATGTGTAGGAACACACAGTGGTTACTGTTCTTGCTGATGCTTGCCAAGATATCGTTTCCCAGTTTGTCAGTTGTTTTCCTGTTGTGAGTAGCAGGAAAGTGGCTGAGGTATCCAGGATACCACTCCATGATAGCAGGAGGAAGAGGAAAGCTATCTTTTGAAATAGTAAGCACTGCTAAGTAGCAATTTCAGCAACAAAATATGGTTTTGTCAGGCACCCAGGCCAGATATTTGTACTTGACTATTAGGTTTTGAACTGGTAATAGGGATTCATGCATTGAAGTTTTTGAAAAACATTCATAACAGGTTGGAGGATAACACAGGCACACTCATAAGCATGCATCCAGATAGTAACATTGCTATGACTGTTATTTAACGTACACACTGTGGTAATTAATATGGCTTGATCAGGGGATGCCAACACAGGCAGGCCAAAGCTGACAGTCCAGCTACCACAGATTTTTTCTAGCATAGTCTGATCAGAAGGACAAAGCCTGGGTAGGCTATGAGATCAGGTTTAGTGTAGCATGTGTCAGCGTCCCCTTATGTGCTTCTTTAACCTTTTGGTTACACACAAAAAAAAACCCCTCAAACACTAAGCTAGCCCTTATTTTTCCTCTGATATAACCAGTCAGATAACAAGTGTGAAAGGCTGTTTGTTAATCATTGTTTTCTGGACAGGCTCCTTCCCAATGTCATGCCGTTTCACCGATCTGCTATGAGTTGTTAGTCAGTTGTGACTCACAGTTTTCTAAGCCTGCTCATGCTGATACACTGTGAAGCACTTCTGGAAATAAAAGTGACTCATTCTCAGTTGAGCAGGTTCCAGTGAGGCTATGAAAGGAGGATGAATTTCAAAATACTGCTGATAAAGTGCTGTGAATATCTTTAGTCCTAAGGAAGACTTGTACCCTGTAACACATCCCATGTTCTTCCTAGAAAAGTTTCTTCAGGCTTTCATGCAGTTGCTCCTAGGGAGGTAGGAATGTCACATCCTAACCTCTGTGTCACTAGACCGTCTCTTCTACCTCATCTCAGTACATTGCAGGAGGGGTTTATGAAGAAATTCTGTGTTTTCAAAGAGATACTTGAGTTGGGCATATAAGCTGCTGGAATAGATTTCATTGAATTAGTAATTTTAAGTATTGAAGGAAGTGTGGTAGAAAAATATCAACACGAGCAGTGATAAACACCGTAACACTTCTAGGGTTTCTTTCAAGGTCCAGAGAGTTCAATGGGATTGCATTGGTTGCAGTGTATTTTGGCTCAGACCCGTTTTTTGTACTTGGGTTAGAGTTTTGCTTCATAGTCCCATTAACAAGAGGGACAGCCTTGTCACTGAGTGGGCAGAACATCAGCTCTGACCCTGCAGGAGCATTCTGCTTATTCAGAGGAGAATCAAAAAGACCGTGGCAATTGTCAACTTCTGCGTCATCCCCAACAGGTGACTGACTGCCTTTCATCTGTAAGGTTTATTTTTGTGCATATATGCGAATCTACAAATATAAAATGTGTGTAAAGTGCCTGTGTGTCCCTTAGGGAAAGCATGCTTGCATTCACAGCATCAGTGAGAACTGGCTGAGCACTAAGTCCACCATAACTAAACTGCTCGTTCTTTGGGCCACTGGTTGTCCTTCCTTCTGGATTTCTATGTACGCAGTTTAATGGAAGAATGATTTTGGAAAAAAATAGGAGAAAATACTCTGATTTATGTGCTTCTATTGCAAGAGTATCTCAGAGTGTTCAGCTCATTAGCCACGATCTCAAGCTGGACAACACCAAAATAGTCTGCTCTGTGCCTTAAGGATCATCTTATTTTAGCAGTAGTTCAAATAATGGTATGGATTGTTAAATACAAATATAGTGGAAAAAAACTTTGGTGATATGCAAGGAGAGCAACACTGTAAAAAAAACCCTTCAATTCCCTAAATTCAACTTGAACAAATCCTATAGCTCTCAGAACCACTGATGCTATCTCTGAATTTAGTCCAGCTGCAGCCAGCAAATAATGATTCAGAAAAATCCTGTAGGAGAAGAAATTCCTAATCCTGGCCCTCGTTTGCTCTGCTTTTGGGTCAGCCTCCATCAGAGATGTTGCACACAAAACCATTCCCCACAGCCTGCATTGGGAAAGCAGCAGTGCCGCAGCTTTCCAGGGAGTGTGTGATAAATGAGAGAGAGCAACAGAAGCGCTAACACTGATAACGGTAGGTATAGCTGATTAAACAGAACTTACTGGCATTTACTATTAGCACCTGAAAAGGAGCAAACTCAAGTGGGCATTGAGCAAGGTGTGAAGTCCCCTTTTTGCTGGACATCTGAACATGTGAACTGTGTCTTGGTTGTGTTATGGACACGCCAGTCTTTGTACCTGATTCAGATATTGTTTATGTGATGAAGATGTTGGAAAGTGGAATAATAGATGTTGATCTCTTTGGTTGGCATAATAAAAGCAATAGATTTTCTAAGAGCTTAGATTATTTTTGCTAGTATATTTAGTAAAGTAAGAAAAGAATATTGGGGAAGAAAAATGAAGAAAAATAAAAAAGAAAAAGGTTAGCCAATATTTAAAATGGAGAGTTGCTACTCTGTGCTCCCAAAGAGAATGTCTTCTGTTATTTCTGGATATTCCACTGATTTGCTGTCAGTCAGGAAAGGTTGTACATAAGCAACAGAGTAATATAACTGGTTTATTAATAAAGGTGAGGACAGTACATGACAGTACAAATGTGATTGTACCTGTTGGCACTGGAACAGAACATGATCCTCCAGCACCTATCCAAAGCTTCATCCGACCCCCTCTGCCTCGCTGACATTGCTGCCCAAACTGTAGCTGCACGGAGAAAAACCTCAGGTTCATTCCTGTGATTCTATCAAGCTCAATGGTTTCATATGTTTTGATTTTACAACACAGGAACAGTGTACTTAACTTGGGCAAAAACTAATTTCTTTTCTAAGAAACCCTCTCCGAAATACTTCTTAGAACTTTCTAATATCATTATTAGCTTTTAAGGCAACACAAAGCTTCCAGTCAAGCATTCCTTGCACAGATGAGTCAGGTCCCTGGAGAGGAGTAGGTTTCACTTCTGTTCTTTCTGCATGTTTGGTGCTCATAAAACAGGGAATTTTGTGTGACTTCCCACGCCAGGTGCCTCTGTGGAGATCTGCCAGTCCTTGTTTCATTCCTGACCTGATTAATGATTATTTCGGTGTTGGACTCCCCCTGCATATAGGAAAACTGTTACCAAGGCAGGTGCTATAGGTCCTGTGCTAGGAGAGAAGAGAAGGTGACGAGGATGGACTTTGGGAATCTTACGAAAATACGAACTGGAATGATCTCAACCCACTCTGCTGCTTCCCTGTTTTAAGAATTGAGCACCTGCATTTCAAAGAATAACACACAATTTATGATTGTGAAGGCCAGGGCTATAAGAAATGAAACTTTGATGTTCTGTATCCCAGACCAGAGTTTAAATATCCCATTTGTAAAATACTCAGAATTTTGGCACATACTCCCTATGTGCCAAATCAGGTAATAACATTGTCCTGTAACTCGTACTGAAGAGAGGGGAAGGCACAGTTAAAGTATGAGTGCAACCTTAACTTTAGCACTTTCTGATATTGCTGTGCTTAGTCATGCAATCTAATATTCTGAGCAAGCCTTTGTGGTTTTATTATTATTTTATAAATCCACGGTGTATACAAAGATATTACACATATTAATCCTGTATTAAAAAAATAAAGGAAATAAGCTGAAGGTACTTATCAAACAATGAATACAGAAGAAGATTTTGATTTTGATTTTAGCAACCTGTGGATTAGACAACTTGAAAACAAAGCCCTATGTTTGAATTAGGCTTTTTTCTTTGAAAGCTAAGTTGATTTCTGTTTACATATAATGTTTTTTATAATGAAAAGCTGGTATGAAAGGGAGAAGCCAATGTTGTTTTTTCTTTAGCTGCACCTGGAAAATATGCAGATGAATATATTTGTAGCTATGAATTTCACAGATAAAATTATTTAAGATATAATCAGCTTAAGAACTATTTACTGAAGTGTAAGATATGTAATTGATGCAGTTTTATCCAGATAAAAGTGTAATCAAAAAGCTATTTGTTCATAACTTCAAACTTTCTAAGAAAAGTAATTAATGTATGTAATTTTGGATTTAGTTAAGCTCATTAGTGTTTGGGTTTTTTTTAAAGAAAAAAACAACAAACAAGCCCCACTAACGAAAGCAGAGCCCCCAAGTCTGAGCTGTTTTTATTTCCTCTCTCATACTTGGAAGCTCTGGGTTGGAGGTGTTTTAAATGGTAACCCTTTGTCTTCCTCCTTATTCTACATTTTGATTATTCTCAAAAGGTGAATAGCTGCAAGACTGGGTTTGCTATGAGGCATACAATATCCTCCCTATGTCCCGGAGGTTAGCTTTGAGGAAGAATATAAATCTGAGGATTCCTTTTCGTGATGGTTTTTCATGCTCTTTATTTCAGTTAGTTATGATGTTTACCATAATCTTTAAAGACTGTTAGTAGTACTTAGCCAAGACAATATTCCCTGACACTGTACTTTGGCTTGATACCTGCTTCTCCGCTTCCTCTGCTAAAAGAAGTCTTTGCTTTGGGACACAGCCACAGGAGGCATGGCAATCCACATGTGTTGTGGAGATCCTGGCAGCTTGTTTCTGTTCTTCGTGTGTCATCTAGTTTAAGGATGTCAGGTTGCTGAGTGTTCTAACAGCATTCATGCCACCACACACACCCCAAAAATTTGCTGGAATTCCAATGACTGCTACTAAATATCAGCAACAGGGAAACTGGGGCTGGCAGAGCAGAGATTTTATTTTTATTTTATTTTTATTTTTTTTCTCCTGCCTCCAGACCACCAGGATTCTGAGCTATTTTTAAGCACTGTGAACATTTCCAGCTGTTTTCAGATCCTCCTAGCTGGGCACAAGGCAGCACAGCTTAAAGTCCAGGTGTGCTGCCCCATTCAGTACTTCTCTTCTTCGTGGGAGCCAAGTGAAGTTGCAGGAGGCAGCACAAAGCTCATCAGTGACACGAGTGGGTAGGGCTGTGGGAAAGCCCTTCTAGAAACACTGTTGGTTGGAAAAAGGAGTATAGCTGAACTTGAGATGTTTTGTGAAATCATGTCAGATTCAGCAGAAATTCAGTTATAGAGGAAAAATCCTATACTCATCCTGTATTGATGTATTCTACTCACACATTTTAAGGATTAAGTATTCCTCTTTTGAGAAAAAGACTTTGAAAGCACTTCTTTAATGTGCGAGCTTCAGTCCACAAAGCCAAGAAAAGTCACTCAGAATAACAGGTTTTCCCTTGTCTTTCAAACAGAAACAAATTATGTTATTAAAGATCTCAAAAAATCTTCCTGGGTGGAATTCCCAGCCCTTTCCACACCTCTAATCTCAAACCCCGAGGCCCTCACCTTGAGTGTGAACTCTAGATACTACAAACCAAATACAGATGACAAAGGTGGAGTATCATCAGCACACCTGAGAAGTTATACAAGCCTCAGCACTAACAAAACTTACTTATGTTTGAGCATTTACGTCTTAGTGCAGTAGAGTGTGGGAAGGTAAAACCTCTGTGAATGTTTCTTCTGGGTTGGCAGGGGCTGGCCATGTGTACTCTATATTTACTAAGGATCAGGTTAGTGCAGCTGCATTATTTCATGGGTAAGAATATTAATAACATCTCCATCCTTTACCTGGCCACTTATTTTGGGGAAAACTGTGGGAAGTTAGTTCACGCTGAGACTCGTACTCCTCTGTCAGATTTGGTTGATTCTGAGCAAAAGCCTTAGAAATTACCGGGTAAGGGATGTGAGCAGAAATGCATGCAGAGGGCAGTAACTGTACAAACCTTGCTTCTGTAGGACTTAGGTTTGACAGGAAAGCCACAACAAACAAAATGCCCTCATGACCTACCTATGGCTGGGGAGATATGATCCAGCAGTTTGCCCTTCTATGTCACTGGAGCTGTGACCCTGACCCACAGCCCGGACACACGGCAGCAGGAGAGGGAGAGGCAGATTTCTGAAGCCTCCGAGAACTCACCCCACTTCAGGCTGACTCCAGCAGTACTGGGCTATGTCCAGTTCAAAAGGAAGTGACCTTGGAGCCAGTCCGTAGTCCTAAACCAGCTAAATCACATCAGTGGGACTTAAACCAGGAACAGTTTTAGTCCTACACTAGGTAAAAGCCACAGCAGTATTATTATTTTTGCCATCCATTATTTAGATTAGGTTTTGCATAAATGAATGCCATGCTGAATAGCTTTTATAGCTATTTTATATCAAGGCTGAAGGGGTAAAATACATCTATTCAAAAAGAAAAAGAAATAAAAAAGAAAAAAGTATCCTGAGTGCTTTTGTTATTAGCCAGTCTCCAGGCAACTCCTGGCCGAGGGCAAAGCTAAATTAAATTTTGTAGTAATAGACTGATATATATATATATATATATATATATATA
>NW_010206286.1:0-19395 GCF_000695765.1 Mesitornis unicolor | reverse complement strand
GACTGGATGATCTTCAGAGGTCGCTTCCAACTCCCAGCATTCTGTGATTTTGTGTGATTCTGTGAAACTGCAGTCATGGGACCATGTGGAAAGTAAATCACCTATTTTCATGAAACTTAGAGACTCAGTATTTGCGAAAGCTCTGCTGTTGTGTTGAACTTAGTTGAAACTGGTCACAGGGTTTGCAAGTTATTAATCTAGGAGAGAGCACATAGACAATGTAACTGCACAAACCTTGTACTCTTAGAAAGACAAACTATTGTTTTGTCTCCAAATTCAGTAAGGGGCAATGCACAGCTTTTGTGGTGGAAGCTTAGATGGTGGAAAGGAACAGCCTGAATATAATAAAAGTTTCGAAACATTACCTTGGCAATACCATCTGATCCTGTATCATCACAGAATCTCAGAGATGCATTTTCCTACAGAAATAACCTTTGGTACAGAAATTCATTGTCACACAAACCAATTGACCTCCCAGGGTAAAAAACCTCTAACTTTTTTGCAGGCAGTTTAGGAATTCAAGTGCTTATTTCCATGTGTAAGCACCTGTATATGCACACGCAAATGTGGACCAATATAATCCTGCGCTCATACTTTGACATAGGTATTTGAGACCCCTTGTATATAAAAAATTAGAAATAGTTGAGTTCATCACTTTTAATTTAAAAAAAGAGAGAGAAACAGGAACAGTTTACTTTGAACTGATATAATTTCTGACACACTAATTTAATTTTAAATTTGCTTTATTGATTTAATTGAAGGTAACAAGGAATGGAATTTAAACAAAAATAAACAAGGCTAGACTGAAATAGGAATTTTACTCAGGGCTGACCAATAATCTGATCTTTTAAAGAAAAGGAGAAGAGTTTTTATCAGTGAAAATGGTTCTCAGCTGAAAACAAATTTCACAGTAAATTATACTTGATTGTGGAAAATGCATACTGTTGTTGAAGAATGAGCCACACACTTTTGCCTTTCACATGAACATGGATAGCTTTGTGTTTACTTTTTCTTAAAAAAAACCTTGAACAAAACAACTATTGATTTTCCTGACAGTATTTTTTGTCACATTTCTTTGCAGAAAGTAAAAAAATAACTTAAGTAGGTGCAGCTATAGTGTAGGCAGTTACTGTAAGACCTGAGGTTTGAAAAAGAGGTTCCTCTTTGTTGCAGAAGTGGAAAATTGCCTTTACTGAGGGATGAAAATGGAGTACAATTTGTTAGATGGAACAAGAGAAGGGTTTGCAAAGCAAAACACTGATATGGCATGCAAAATTGCAATTTGTGATTTGTAGCACAGGGAGCCACAGGCCTATGAAGAGGATGAGAAAGACCTTGGTGACATGCAAGAGCTTAACAAGGTGTAACCAAATGCTGCAGGAAAGAGAGCTCTAAACTGTGCCACACAGCATGAGGTGGAAGTAGAGGTTATTAGTACCTTGGCTTCTGTTATTCTTGATTTCTGATGGGGAAAGACGAGAAGTTGACTCAGAATACTTTTCACCTGCCATCCTCTTCGCATCAGGTTCACAGAGTGCAGAATAAACTTGCTGTCAGCTATGGTAACAGGACAGCGGGTCTGTATTCCTTGCAGGGAGCAGAGGCTTTAGGAAGCTGAGGAACCACTGCAATGGTGCCAGCCGCCTCCTCAGGCATTCTTGCACAGTGCTGTACTTCCAGGGGACTGGGAATGGGAGGGTGACAGTAAATACAATAGCACGAGAACATCTGTGTGGGCAACAGCAGGAAAGGGAGATCCTGAGGAGGGTTTTGAAAGGTGTCACATATTTCATACTAGCACAAATAAATCCCTGAACCCTGTGATCAGCACATTGTTTTCCTTCCCTTCCTACTCCCCCCAGGAAGGGAAGAAACATGTTCTGTAAGCCAAGGGATTTGCATCCGGTGCTGCCCTGCGTTTATTCGTGATTGGACTCCTGAACTACAAAAAGAGCTGTCTGCGTGGCATGAAGATACCACTGAGGTGTTCACCACAAACACCAAGCTGAGCTTAGTAGCTAGCCCTAGAGCTTCTTCACAAGGCTACAGAGGCAAAGTGTTTCTCTGGACCTTTCCGTCAATGCAAAGGTCTCTCCAGGCACAGCAGGGCATGGGTCTCTCCCTCTGCTGTGCTTGCTGACAGCCCATCTGGAGGACATCCACAGCCTGCTGCTTTTATAGTATAATTTGAGGGTCTGCTGGGAAAAGGAAGTGAAATGACAGGAGTTAGAGAGGGGACAGAACTGAGGGAGCAGAAGCAGAGGCTGGATTAAGAAGTGAGCTATTGTGGAACATACAGAGGAAGTAAGGAAGTACATAAAGTAAGATAAGTATTAGTTAAAAGAGGAATTGCTATGTTGAGACCTTTTTTTTTTCCCCTAGGCATTGAAGTACCTTAAAAACAGCATGTTTCAGCTCTCGAGACTGTTAATAAATAGCCATAGTTACAGCACTATCCATGTGCCTCTGTTTTAGCAACTTGCACTTATGTCTGGCAACAAAATTCAGTGTTGCTTGGCCAAAAACTGTCCCAATGGATGTTGGCTCAGCATGTGGGCAGAACTGATAGTTTTTAGAAAGACAAAGATAACTGTAGTGCTATTGGTGCCTCCAGAATGAATCTCAGATGTAAGAAAATAGACATAGTTGCACTTTAGTCTTGATTTACATTGTGGGAAGGGAAATCACCCCTTGCTAGTTTTCTGCTTGTCAGAAAAGAATATAGATTTGTTTAGGAATCTCAAACACACACAGTCTTACCCTGTTCTTGTATTCACACATCACCCTGGGAAACATGACAGAACTTGGTGGTGTTCATTATTTAGGCCATGAAGTAAAAGGGGCTGATTCTCTATGCAACTAGTCAGAGCCTGTGTCACTGGTGGTGTATTTTGCCCTGAAAGGGGCCTCAATCTGGCCGTGCCTCTTTATGTCACTTGGAAATTCCTTGAATTGCTCTTCTACCATCTCTAGTAGACAGCGGTTCCAGCACACCGCTAATCACATGGGTATTCCTGCCCTCTGGGTTTCCTCAGCAATCAAAACAGTTATTCTTATTGCTGCATTCCTCCTAGCAGCAAAAACACCAATGTTCTGGGGAAAAACCTATTGACCCACTGGATATAGAAAAGGCCTACAGTTCAAGTTGGTGTGTATTTGATTATTTTCTCTGTTTTAACTACTCTCTGGATTTTCTTCTCTTCCTTTTCTCTCCTTAAGGATAACACAGGTAAGCTTGAAGCTGTCTGTGGTAATGTCCCTGAGAAATCTGGATGTTGCAAGGACCAGGGTTGATGTGTTCGACCAGATTCTCATTTGCAGTGGCCTGTACCTGTGTAGGCTAGACATCTCTCAGCTTCCTGCCATTGTTCCTCTGCCTCAGCTGTTGTGGTAAGTGTGAATGTTGCTGGTGGTGCTGCAATGAAAGCAAGTATTGTGGTGTGCTGTGTCTTATCCGTTCACCCTTTCAGTGTCACTGGTGACAATTCTGCAATGTCCCTTCCAGCTCTGTTGATGAATGTGTTGAAGCAGCAGGCGTGGTCCTCTCTTGCCCAATGGCTGTGTTGCTTTGAGTTACTACAGCATCTGTGTTTTTGTGGAAATAGGCACCACATTAAGTGAAAACCTGCTCAGGCCATAGATTCATGTACAAGTTTAGCAAGTCTGGCTGCAAACATGTGACGCTACCTTTGAAAGTCATTTAGTCCCAACAGTGGCAACTTACTCCCATGATCAGTGGGAACTACATTTCCCACACTTTTGGGTATCTCCCTTTTGAAGCATGGCTTGCTTATTCTTTGCACATTCATGTGTACTTCCTGCCCATTTGTTAACACAAGCTGAAGCGTATTTTAATTTGAGTTTACTTCTTGGGAAGCCTCTGTTGGCAACTCTAGGGCTCAGGTCTCTTACCTCATGTGTGCTGTGTCATGCTCTAAGCAGACCTACTGATTCCAGTTGAAATCAAGGGGTCTTTAAAGTGATCCTGTTTCAGAAGACTAAGTACAGTTATTCTTTAATAAAAAGTGATCTTGTTTGAGAAGGCTAAGTACAGTAATTCTTCAATATAATTTTAAGAGCAATTTTAGCCTAATATGCTCCAACTTTACCAAATAAGAGGGTGTTTAATGAACAGACAATAAATAATATGTATTGTTTCCAATTGGAATTACCACACCTATAGGATGGCACTGTTAAAAGTCCTGCTGTCATGGGGATCCAGGCAGTGAGCTCTGGGTGGATATCCACAACGTGCAGGAAGCACACTGGTATTTTACTAAGCTCTGCCTGCATACAATGCTCAAGCAAATAATTTGGGCTCCTTTATAGTCACCAACTTTGTGTGAAGCGAAAATCTGGAGGTAATGTGGACTGTAGTGGGTACAGGTGTCTCATGAGAGACCTGCCTCACTCAGAGGCTCGTTCATAAGCCAGAGTTGGCAGGTACATAAATTTGACAGTAAAGCCAAACTTTCCCAATAGACACAACCTTTTTTTTGCTAACTTCAGACTGGGCTGCGGACAGAATGAAAAGATTTCAGTGAAATTGCTTTAGGCCTTTTTCCAGAGCCCTGGCCTGGGACAGAGACAGGAAAAAATTCCCTGTCGGGCAAAATTCCAAAAGTAACATCCAAAAAAAGACTTCTGACAGGAGACCAGGAGAGTCCCAATAGTTCTGGTCTGTTCCAGCCAAAAAAGGGATGCTGGGTCACCTTTGAGTGATGTAACAGTGTTGCCTTACCGGAATTATTTGTGGCTGGCATTACCAAATGTCCCAGACAACCCTACCAAGAGTAGAAACTCATTGTGTGCAAAGCATTTCTGCAGACATCTCATCTCTGGATGATCTAAAATGACCAGCAATATGAACAAGGAACTATTACTATTCACTTTAATAAATAGGAAACTCATGACAGAGTTTTTAAGTGAGTTGCCTAGGGCTGCATTAGAAGTGTGTGCTTTAACCTTTCCTATCTAGCCCAACACAAGCAGCTGAACTCACAGAATCACAGAATCACAGAATCGCTCGGTTGGAAAAGACCTCTGAGATCATCATGTCCAACCATTCCTGTCTACCCACTAAACCATATCCTTAAGTACCTCATCTACCCGCTTTTTAAATACATCCAGGGATGGTGACTCCACCACCTCCCTGGACAGCCTGTTCCAGCTTCTGATGACCCTCTCAGGAAACAACTTCTTCCTTATCTCTAACCTGAACCTCCCTTGGCACAGCTTAGTGCCGTTTCCCCTTGTTCTATCCCCCATCACCTGGGAGAAGAGACCAGCACCCACCTTTCTACAACCTCCCTTTAGGTAGTTGTAGGTGGTGATGAGGTCTCCCCTCGGCCTTCTCTTCTCCAGGCTAAACAACCCCAGTCCCCTTAGCTGCTCCTCATATTGGAAAGCCTGAGTCTCTTCAGCTGGATCATGACTGTCACATTAGAAGTGATAAACAATGCAAATTAGAATATTAAAACAACAAACTGAAGACTGGCAAAATTCCAGGATGAAACTGTGTTGGATTTTGTTTTGTAGGTGCTTGGATATGACAATGTTGTACTACTTATAACTTGTAACCTTATCCTAGCTTTGTGATCACAGGCTAACTGAATATGGCACTAGCTTTTAAATAAGGTTTCCAGTGAGAAACTAGGTACCTATAAACCAGTAAGCCTGACTTGAGTAGTGAACAATGTAGGTAGTATAATGAAGAATATGATCAGGAGAACATGGAATATATGAAAAGATTAATTATCCCTTTTACAAAGGAAAGACATGTTTTGCAAGCCATCAGGGCTCTTTGGAGTAAGCAAGCCCATAATATTGAAGACATGGATTGGAAAGAACAGTGGATTTTCAAAAGATGATGTTTGGTAAATTGCCATGACAGGAAAGAAAGAAAGGGTCTTTTCAGGAATAAATGGTTGATTCAAATGCAGGAGGAAAAAAAGGGCTGGTTTTCCCACTGGAAATGGAAGTCACAAAGGAATTCTGTAAGGTCTATGATGAAATCTGAGTTACTCAGCATGCTTGTATGATCTGAAAGGAGGATGGACAGTGAGGTGACAAAATTAGCAGATAATAGAAAAGTGTTCAGGTTAGCTGAAATGATACCCTACTGTGAAGAACTGTAGAAGGATCTGAGGTACCTGAGTGACCAGACAGCAGAGTGTCAGATAAAATCAAATTCTGAAAACATGAAGTACTGTCAGTGAAAGACAACACTCAGGCAAGTGATTTAAAACCAACAAAACTAGTAATTTTTCACACTGCACATGATTGCATTGCAGATACCTGTGGAGGTCAAGAATGTAAATAGGTTAAAATAGTGACTGAAGAAGTTAAGGGAATAAAGGTTTAAAATGAAGGTATCTCTGACTTTGAAAGTCTGAAGCACATGCTGATGATATGCTGGGTTTTCCCAGGGCATGATGTGGATAGTGTCATTGTATCTCTGTTCTGCTCTTTCCAGGAAATGGTGTGCATTGCCAAAGATAACATAAAAATAATTCAAAAGATGTTCCAGATCAAAGCCCCAGACTTGTGATTTAACAGGTGAGAAATCTATCAGTGAATTGACTGTAGCTTGGAGAGAAGGTGAGGTAATTCTCATAACAGGCCTCACTTCACATGCAGCCTGGAGCATCCTTTCTACTTATATTTAGGGTGATGCCATTCAAAATCCTGTTATATTAACCTAGTATCTGAATCTCCTCTGCATTTTAACAAAGTCCTAAAAACTAAACAAAATGAGTGAGGGACCTATTTTCCAAGGAATTTAGCTGACTTGGTATCTGGGTATCAAGTGGCATATATATTGTAAAAATAGAGGTATTAATCCTTTGACTAATCAAGATATGCACTGTGGAAAAGAATCTTTGCATCCCTCCGATTTTTTTCAATGTGATCAAAAATTATGTGCTTAATATGCTTACTTGTTAACCTTTAATATGCTACTCATGACAAATACCTTTATGTCACTCTTTATTTAGTAAATTCTACACTGAAGCCTGTCCCAAGAGGAAGATCAACTACATCCTGTGGTTGTATTCTCCACAGTAAAGTATGAGAGTTCATATAATTGCACTTCCAGACTGATAGTCTCATCCTCAGATGTGACCGGGTATTTACTGTTGAACTAGAAAGTAAGTGAATGTCAGACAGAATAGAAGACCAAATCTTCCCACTGTATAGCCCAGGAGATTCAGTCAGGAGAGAATGGAGAAACAGCATGGCTCCAAGAGCATGTTGACCTCAGCTGTAAAATCTCTTTAGTAGATGGAAGGTCTCATTTTCCACTGTGACTAATCAGTTTTGTGCTGGTGCAAATCTGTTGGCTTTACAAGAAACTCTATTTTTGAATTAAGAAAGAAAGTTAGATTTTTCAGGCTGAACTTCTTTTTCCCTGGTTGCACTCATGAAATAGGGGAGGTGTTGATCCCTCTTTCTGTTCAACAGATAAAAGTCAGCATACTTGTCTGTGACACAGGAACCTAGAATTCAAATATCAATGTTCCCCCACATTTAAGAAGATGCTCTCGCCCCTGGAGCTGCAGACTCTTCCTTGAAACTTCTGTTTCACTCCCAGTCTCCTCTATGCATGTTTTTTCACTCTGTAGAAAATGTTCCTTGAAATTAAGATGGAAGTCCATATCCTATGCGTAACTCTACTGTGTTCAACATTATTTAATACCTTTCAGTAGATGTCTTTGCTGCACTAAAATCTACTTGCATGGTAATGACTTTGCCTGCTACAAGTTGGCTACGTTCTACTTTTTTTTTCCCTGAAGTGGTGAAGTTAACCTCTTTGCTTCAATTCAAGCAGCCATAAGTATGTACAATCACAGGTCTTCATGTGGTGCAACTCTTCTTACTCGACTGCACATCATCAGTTGCCAGAATAGGTCACAGCCTTGAGATCTTCTTGTATCCACAGCTGCTGCCAGACTATCATTTAATGCATGCATCTGGCCCAAAGGTTGAAGCCATTATTCTCAAAGGCAATGCTTCTGTAATTTTTCATGGTCTTGTCACTTTGACAGTAGCAGCAATACTGTTGCCTCCTCTGGAGAAGTCCACTTAGAAGCTCCAGCTCTGGCATGACTCTTTACCAGCCCCATGAGTGGCATAGGCTACTGCATGCATCTCATGCGTTAATCCAAGTTTCTGTATTGGCTTTCCCTTTGTCTTCCAGAGCAACTCATTGCATTGCAGAGCCAGACTCCTGGCTTGCTAATCAGAGTGAACTAGCTAAGTGCTGATGAAGCTGGTGTCTCTGCTGTTCTTGTGGCCATTGCTGTGTTTGAGTTCTGTCCACAGATTTTAGAACTACTAGTTTATTTTCAAAATACTGATTTTCAGTACTTTTTTCAGTAAAAGCACTGAAATCTCTTTATCTGTGAAGAACATGTGCCTGTAATAGCAACCACTATAAAAAGTTTGATTAAACTAATGAGTGATGAGATGCTTGTATTACTGAGGTCCCACTGCTAGAGACAGTGATCTTATTCACATATCCTCTTCCCTGCTGGATAGCTTCATTCTATCTATCCCCAGTTCTGAATTCTTGTGGATTGATGGCAGGATGTTCTTAGAGGCAAGTACCACTTTTGCCATTTGTTCCACTTGGTAGGTCATTAGATCCCAGAGCTCAGATTTGTATCAGTTTCCTTCTCATTGTAAGACCATGCCAAACTATTGCAATGATGGGAACTACAGAAATTAGATACTTGCAGAAGGATACTTTCCAGATAGAGTAACTAAGTGTGTTGTCATTCATTGTGAGGTGCTGCAGTTGTTAAGCATTCCCCTCAAAAGAGTTCATCATCTACACCTGGCAATCACAACATAAGGGACATAACACTGCACAAAAAGATGCTGTCCCTGACAATCTACAGTGGTGGGGAACTGGTCTCATGGAGATGAGACTGGCGACAATCACCATAGCTAAGACAGGCAGAACAAAGGCTGGCTTTGAGAATTAACCTTTTATGCATGCAAACCAAATTTGACTTCTACTTCAACTGGCAAAAAAAGCATTGATTTGATCAGAAATTGCAAATCTACATGGCATTGGGAACATACAGAGCTCCCTAAGGATTGGTAATTTTTATCTGGACTGCAGTAGCACTCTGAATACCATACAAATTTTTTAAGAGCGATGGCCTGCATTTATTGTAGATTTATTTTTCAGGCCCTTAAGAAAAGAATTGTTTACAGTTCTTTGTGCTTTAATTTATTACCAGGTAATACTGGCCTAGTGAGAATCTGATACTTCTTTTCCAGCTGTTGGTTGACTTTGTGGGCCTAATTTTAAGCCAGAGGTTAGCAACAGATTGTGAACTTTGTTCATTTCTTCAGGACATAAATAATCTAAAGAACATAAAGACAAAGCAGAACCTTTTACTTCCCCCTCCCATTGGCACAGCTTACTTGAAATCATTGGAATATCAATGATCAGTACTATCACAAGCATGAGGAGACTTTGTTCCCAACCAGAGAAATTAATACAGTGCCACTGTTCATATGTTTCAGGAGCTGTACGACATCAAGGACTGGGCTAGACAACTTGATTTCCCCACTTTTCCTTTGACATTTGTCAACTCCAGCTGAAGAACTGATCAACCTCACTGATTCACCAGGTTCTCTGAGAGTAAGTTAGTATGCCAGCTGCAGACAGGGCTGACACCTACCCACAAACATCTTGTATTAACATGGGGAAAAGTGTTATTGCTGAAAATCAGGCTTAACGTACTGTTCAAGAGCCATTTAGGTTGTTGCCTAGCCTCTGTGCATTGACTGTGCATTTCTATTGCTCCTGCTTTGGCCTGCTTTCATCTCTCTGGTGATTTTTCCTCCTGACATTAGGAATAACAAGCTTGAGAGAAATAGACTTCTCAAACTTTTCAGACTGCCATTTTCCAGCAAAGGCATGTGCTGGCAAAGGCTCAGACAGTACAGGACTGAGCCAGCCCTAGTGAATGCTGGTATTGTTATTTTTGACAATCTTTTCTTAGTTGTCTGAAGGAAGAGAAAAGATAAAGTTGAAATGTTGTTTCCACAAAAGCTGCTAAGGAGAGTTTCTTGGCTTGGCACTTGGGGACATGTCCAAGGCTTTGACAGGCAGCACAAGCTACTTTGAAACCTGTTGGGGTTTTTATTGTTTTTCCTTTTCACCTCAGACATCACTTGACAAAAAAAATCCCTTGTACCAAAAAGAGATGCGGTCAGAGGACAGAGTGGGTGCCTGGAACTCTCTATCCATACTCTGGCTCTAATTCTCTCTCTGGTGTTGGCACATACCCCTGGTTCAGCATGAGGATCTTGTATAATGGGGCTGTACAATGGGAATTATCATACTTAATAAGCTAGACTTGGATAATGGATGTGCTTTCTTCACTTGCAGAAACACAATGCAGCCATCAGCCTGAGTGTGCCCATGAGGAGAGCTGCGCTTGCCGATCTCTAGGGCAGGGCAGGAAATAACTCCCCACCATGTGCTGTGGCGATGCTCCCTTGTCCTCACAATTGTTTTGAGTTAGTTGAGAAAATGTGCAGATCAGTTTGCATGTAGGATGCGCTACATTAGAGCTACCTGTCCTTGAGTCCCAACTGGTTTAGTCCATGTCAGAGGTCTCCATGGAGACCTTCCTTCTCTGGACTGGGTGGGGGACCCGGTTTGAATTGGTGACATGCAAGATCGCAACTCTAAATGTCTTGTGGCATCCTCCTGGCAAGATTCAACCAGCGTATTGGGCCCTAAATGGTGAATGAACAGGACTCCAGATTTCTCAAAAGAGATCAGATAAGAGATTCAAAGCAAAACAGGTGGGGCATGGCAGGTCGGCAAAGTGCTATGGGAAAATGAGAATTGCTACAGTATCTGCCTTTTGAGGCAATGAATCTTTACTCTGTCTACATGCCTCCCCTGTAACCTTCTAAGTTTTAGCACAGTGGTTTATGTCCTGAAATAATTAAAATTGGAACAAATCTTTAAAAGAAGGTTCTTAATTTTTCTTGCAGGATTTTTTTACCCCATAAGCATCACATGAATTTTGTGTCAAATCTGAAAGCAAAGTGAGTTTTGTCTTCCTCTGAAACTGGAGGAGTAGAGACCACATCATGTTACTCCCCTTGGCAAGTCAAAAAAATCTACAGCATGGAGCTCATTTGGCCTACTTTTTAATCTTTTCATGGAACATATATCACAGCTATATACTTCTTCTATCTCTCCTTACCCATTTTTGGATCCCCATTGCAACTCCTCATATAAAAGCAAACATTGAAGAAGTAACTAATAATAAAAAACATAGATCAGGACAGAGCACGTGCTTGGTAGATTACATCAGTTCTAGATGGAAAAGCAAAACTTGATGGCCTAACACACAGCCATCCCTGAAAGTCCCTTGTAGCTACCTAGTACTTTCACTACCTTGTAGTGAAAATCACTTGAGCTCTTGTGTGGCCTTGAAGTGCATACCACCTTCCCAGATCAACTCTTTAGCAGCTATGTTATTTCACTCCATTATGGGTCTTGTGTAGACTGCTGGGAATCTAGATAGGTCTGGATGTGAGTCACTGACAGTGTGATTTGTATGAGTGTCTGATCGAAAATAATAAATACTTTCAGACGTCACCCACTGTCCACTCAATGCAGCAAGAATCTAAGCTGACATCCTTGACTTTGCCTCATAACCGAGGTTTTAATAAGGCTGGAGTTCTGTGAGTGTCAGATTACTTCTAGGTGAGAAGCAAATAGCTGTTCCCTGAGGTCACTTGACCTGCTTCCAACCGTACTAAGTAATGTAGTCTTCAGATAACAAAACTAGTCTTATCTTTATGCATTAACAGTTCTGTTATGGCCAGGGCTTATGCTATTTTACTTGGTTACACTAGTGACTCCAGATTCTGAGAACTTCTCAGGATGGCTGTGATAATGACTGACAAAGTTGCTTTTATTTAGAAATCAGTTTTCCTTGAAGCCATGAAAGCATTTTTTTGAATGGAAATATCTGCAAAGTGGAAGAAATGGAGCTTGAACCTTGATTTCATTAAGGTCGGTGCTTAAATTGAACTGCTTGGTTGTAAAGTGTGTATACCACAAGGCTGATTTTCCTTAGGCTATTGACCAGTTCAGCATTTGCATCATAGAAATGCATATAACTACATGTGAGGAAGGCAGAGGTATCTTTGCAGAGTAATAATGCTGTCTCCCAACCTGCAAGCCACATATAATGCCTGGAAATTACAAGAAACTAGAGATGTCTGACATCAGCAGTGCATCCAGTGATCTCACTGCACTAGTTTGTCCTGCTCTGTGGTGTGTGTGTCTGAATCAGCATTCAGCAGATACAGTGACAGAGTCCATGAATAAACAAAAGGTTTTACTGATGGTGCATCCCTGTGGTAGGTCCTGAAGATGTGTCTCATGGTATCTGGGATTCTATGTTTCTCAGTCAGCAACTGCATCCAGTTTGACTCTGCAGGACTCTGTGTAGGTGTTTCACTGCACAGCTTGTAGTATGTCTGCAGAGCTTTCTTTCCCATGGAGGGAATAAACAGAATAACTATGTGCTTGCTGTGATGCTTGGTGCTCCTTTCTTTGCAGCATCTGCTTGGGTGGAAGTGGTTGACTGATTCCTTAATGCATTCTAAGGACAGAATCCACTTCATGCCATGCTTGCTTTTGAGGTACTCCTCCATTGAAGTGCGTAGGAAGACCCTGACTGCCTTGTGTTGACTTTGTGTTGAGTCTTGCATCACTAATTTTAGTGGCAGGTAGTGGCAGGGAGCAGGAGGCTGCAGTTTTTCACTTGTTGGTACAAGTTCCTTGGGGCTGGGAATCTGACTTGGCTGTGGAAGGTATTTTAGCAGAGTGCCAGTGCAGTGGGCTCTGGGGGACAAAGTTTTCATTTGTATGTGTGTATGTGTAATTTATTATAAAAAAGCTTAGCTCACACAGTTTACTCTTAAGTTTCTCCTTTCATAGTACAGCCTGAGATTTCTCCCTAGTTTTCTTCTCCGTACAAAAGTTTCATAAGCCATTACCTCTTCCATTAACTGTTTGGTTCAGAATCCTTATATGCAATTAATTACTTGCTCCTTGCTAGTGGTTCAATACCTGTCTGTGAATGGAGGAATCCTCTCTGCTAGGAAGCATACAGCTTCATCAGCTGCAGGGACAATTAGAACTAGACTATATATTTTGGCATAACAGCACTGATAAATGAAAACAATTTGCAGCCAGTCCTCTCTTGAACACAGGGCTTAGGTGGTGGAACTGATGGGTGCTGAAGCTGTCCAGGTTCTGTTGCTGATCTTCATAAACAGCACAGTCTTATAATTTGCTTTATAGCACTTCAGAAGATTTATACTCCATGGACAGGGATTCACTTGACTTTGGCCAGCTTTGACATCAGAGATTTCTATGAAAACTATTTGGATGTTGGGAAAAAAAACAGAAGGAAATGCAGTTGTGGCATCAAGAGCTACTACCCCTGGTCCAGGCAGCCTTCCAGCTCCCTCCTGCCAGGTGTCAGCTTTCTTCATCTAAAACCTTCCCTAGTACTGGTGGTGTCTCTAGGGCCATAGAGCTGATGTTACATCTTCTGTTAATTCTTTTCACTTGCTCTGGGTAGCAGGGAGCAGTAGGCAGCACTTGTCCATCAGTAGCACTGTGGGATCCTTGTGACCTAATTTCTATGGAGGAATAAATTGCATCAATAAAGCTTGTATGTGCCTTCTTTCTCTGTGGATCCACCGAACACTTGCATATAAGAAATACGAGGTCCTGAGGAAAGACTCTGGGGCAATCAAAGGATCCAGGGGGCCCACAAGAGTCACCAAGGGTTACTGGTGCTATGAGATAGCTGGCTGGGCTGGCTGGAGCAAGGTGGGGGGGTGTTATCTTTCCTCTCTGGGGACAGAGGATCTTTTGGCTGTGCTTCTGCCTTTACTTTCAAGCTAAGATTAATGCTTGGCTGCAGAGGCTTCTGTTCCTGCCCCCAGCAGAGATTTATATTATCATTCAAATCACTTTTCCCCAGTGCAAGATCCTCTTGGGAGTGGAGCAAAATAGCAGTCTGCTTTTTATGCCCTGTGAGGTTTGGACGGCTTTGGGGTATTCAACACTTTCCAGAAGCAGTTCAGCAGCCCAGAATATCAAATTTCACTGTAGAAAAATTTGAGGGTAAAGGAAGTTCTGGCTTGAGTTTCTACAGACTAAATGGATAGATAATGAATGAAATATTTCCAGCAAATAGTGTGGGTATGGGCAAATGGTAGAACGTAGCTGAGATCTGCCATATCACCCTCTGCCACTGCAGCTGGCCACCCACATGCACTTAGTCCACCATGGTGGCCTAAAATGTTCTTTCCCCCTTCATTTGAATTTTGCCCATTTTTCTGCTTGCAAAATAACTGTATAAAGACTTTGAAAAATTTCATGCTCCAAAATACACAGTGAGTGATTGATACAGGTTCATTTTAGCTATCTGTAGGCAATTGGCTGAGACTGTTCTGTGCAGAAGATGGGGGTTAGAAGGGACTTCTGAAGATCATCTGGTCCACTCCCCCTGCTATAGCAGGATCACCAGCATTACCTGCTGTTCATTATCACTGTGGGATGCTGGATACTGAAGTCACATGGTATTATTTCTGCAGATGGACTGGCTGCCTCTGTAACCAGTGCTCTGCTGTGGAGGCAGCTCTGCAAACGTTTATAACCTGAGCTAACTCTTGAGCCATTCTGAAAATACCCTTGTGAATTAGATCTTGCTAGTCTAAACAGTACAGAATGCAAAGAGAGAAGATTACGAAAACCAGGAAAGCAAACTTGTGGTAACATATGCAGTTTGGATGAATGTTAATGAAAATGTCTCTTTTTATTACAATTTTAACTCTAATTCACACTTTAGACACATTCAACAGAAAAGCAGTTATAGAGACCTGCCAAACAGAAACATCTTCAAAGCTTTATTTTGTGAAATAGACACTTTTGAAACAGTGTATAATTTGTTGCTGTTGGCTAAATTGTTTGTGTATCCAGATTAATTTATTCTTTAAGTTTATGGAAACCAACTGACACACAATGTGTGTTGAACTAGAAAGTTAAAATTTTTCTACCACTTCTTTAAGAAAATGAAGACACATTTCTGATGGACAGATATGCTTGGACATTGGAGATCTGTTAGTGATCTGAGGTTTATTGACAAAAGATTTCATACAAGACTAAAATCCTCTTCTGTGTGGCGAAATTTGTAGGAGGGATTTTGCAAGGAAGCTCAGCAGCAGCAGGGTTTTGTTTTGCTATGTTTTATTTTTGTAAGCTGATGGCTTCCAGTGTGAAATGGTCATTGTACAAAGATTTGGGAATGGATGCTGATCTTTCAGCTTCAACATTTCTGTCATTGGAGGAATTAATCTGAATAATGATGGAAGCAGTGAAATAAGTTATGAAAAAAACCCCGAACATTAGGTTGTCTACAGTAAAGTAATTAGGAAGTCATTATCTACACCCAAGTACTGGGAAATGCATCGCAACCGTGTATTAATAGCTCCTAAGGTTTTTGCTATGTAAAAGTTGTAGCAGGTTTAGATTGTTTTTGGTGGGGCTAATTCCTGCTTTAAACCAGGTAAAAAAGATCTGCAACAACACTTTAGGATTCAGAAACAACAGCAGCCACTAGTACAGAGGAAAAAACTCTTCCTGAACCCTTTGGCATTCACTGCCCTCTTCCATGCAAATGAGGATTCTTTTATTGAAAGAGAGGTAGCGACGAGCCTATGGGGTAAAACATCCATCTCTCTCACTCCCAGCACTGATGAGTAAGTGTTGAGCAGTTTTATATCTTCACCTTTTCCTTCAGACCTTCTGTGCTACAATAGTGGGGGTGTGACCTTTTCCTTTACATGGTTCATTGATTTCCACGCTTGATAATGCAGGTCTTTCCTCTGCCCTTTGACACAAAATTAAACATTAATTCTGATGAAGGTGGAAGGACAGCCGAGTGGAGATTCTGCTGAACACTCAATGAGATCTTCAGGGAGTTAATTACACTGCAGGTATCTTGTCTTCGCACTTCATCAAATCCCATCCCCCTCAGTGGTCTGCTACTTCCAGCCAAAGCCAGCGCTTTTTCCCTAAATGGCTGCTATCTTTCCTAGCTAATAACTGCAGCTTGCTGGCTCCTTTTGCTTTTTTACAGGGAAGGCCTCTTATTGATAGCAGCTTGATTTGCATGCTGTCATAAAAGCTTACCAGCATTGCCATGGAGGACACTAAAATAAGCTGGTCAATTAATCATGTATCGCTCATTTTGATTCATGGGATTAGTTATTACATGAGTAAACAGAAACTGCTTCAAACTTTGTATTTTTAAAAGGCAAAATTAACAGCCTATTAATACTTAGAGGCAAATAAGAACAAGGAGATCAATGGGAAGCGTGTAATTCATCACAGTAATTAAATGGGTTTAAATACTGTACTAATCTCAAAGCTGCTCAGGAAGAACTTTTTTTTTAAATCAAGGGGGGAAAAGTGGGCAGTGGGAGACAGTCCTTCCGTCTCTAGAAAGTGAAACAGAAAGTGTTCATCAGCTCATTTTTTTCTCCGCAGCAATTTTATTCCTTGCTGTCCTGTCCTGTGCTAGGAACAAAATCCTCACAGGTCAGCAGGTTCTGCCTGTGCTGCACAAATGAGTGGTGCCATAAGGGCCCTTGCTCTTGCAAGCTGAAAGCAGTGGTTCTTGCTGTATTTCCAGTTTCATTAATTCTCAGGTGACCTTTCCAAGGCACTCTGGCTGCTTTGATGAAAACACAGAGCTCCTAAGACTTAGAGGTGAGCCGGCATTTACTGATTCTCTTCTGGACTTCATCTTAGTTTTCATTTCTCTCTGGGATCCTGGTTCCTCATGCTGTAGCAATGGGAACAACTCCAGCAGTATATTTCTGAAATTGTAAAGGGAATTTTTTTCAAGCTTATTGTCTGTTCAGTATTACTTACTGACCACAGGCATTGCACAACCACAAGCTAGGCTTTGAAATACCATTAGACCATCTTGAAAATCCTGACGTTGCTTTTGTTTTGAAAACATTAAGTCCTTTACTTGTCTTCTAGGAAATCAGTTTTCTTTCATTATAACCTTTGCAGGACTGTTTTCCCACAGCTTTTTCTTGTAAAGAAAAACTAAAGTTCTCCCAAAATCACATGGCTTCAAGAACCTTTAAGAAAGGTACTAGATTTACCCATAAGAAAAGACTTGGTGAGGAGTGATCTATAAACTGCAGTGCTTTATCTCCTGGAATAATTATCTTATGAAGTCATTGTAAACCTGCATTTACAGCTGTAATATGTAATTCATTTTATAAGAGGATCCTAAAGAGGGCAGCTCACGCTGTGGAAACCATTCAAAGCTTTGTCTTTTTCACCAAAGTAACCAGATTCAGGTTCTTCCATCTTTTAGCTGTACCTAACATCCACCGGCTCCAATCCCTCCTGTCTTTGCTGTTCTGTAGTAGTACTCTGGGTGCTGTCATTTTATACATATTACAGAATCACAGAATGTTAGGAGATGGAAGGGACCTCTGAAGATCTTCCAGTCCAACCCGACTGCCAAAGCAGGTTCACCTAGACTAAGTCACACAGGAACACGTCCAGGTGGGTTTTGAATGTCTCCAGAGAAGGAGACTCCACAACCTCTTTGGCAGGCTGGTCCAGTGCTCTGTCACCTTCACAGTAAAAAAGTTTTTCCTTATGTTTACATGGAACCACCTGTGCTCTAGCTTGCACCCATTGCCCCTTGTCCTATTATTAGACATCTCAGAGAAGAGCCTGGCTCCTTCCTCCTGACACTTGCCCTTTACAAATTTATAAACATTAATGAGGTCACCCCTCAGTCTCCTCTTCTCCAAGCTAAAGATACCCAGCTCCCTCAGCCGCTCCTCATAAGGGAGATGCTCCATTCCCTTAATCATCTTTGTGGCTCTGTGCTGGACTCTTTCAAGCAATAAAATATCATAAAAATCAGAATAGAAGTGATGTCTGGAGGTCTCTAGTCCACACCCCTGTTGACAGGAGGGCAAACTGCAACATTATGTCAAGTTAGTCAGTGTGTTCTCCAGTCACATTCTGAAAATGTCCAAGAACAGAGAATGGAGATCCCATGATGTCTCTGGGCAGTGCTTAATCACTATCATGGTGAAGAACATTTTCCTTTCGGCCAGTTGGAATTTCCCTTGCTACTGACTGTGATGACTGTTCATTGTCCTTTGATTGTATGTCTCAGAAGAGGCAAGGTCTGTCTTCTCTATAACCCTCTTCTTTATAGCCCTCATTAGGTAGCTGAAGACAGTTATCAGAGTCCTTTTCTTTTCTCCCCACTTCCATTAGCCTCTCAAATGTCATATCCTCCAGCCCTTAACCATCTTAGAGGTCTCTCTCTGGGCTTATTCCCAAAACTGAACACTACTCCAGATGCAGCCTCATGAGTTCCAAATAGAAGTGAATAATAATTTCTCTTGACCTAGTGGTGATATTATTTCCTTGCTGCAAGAGATTACTGCTGATTCATGTTCAACCTGTAGACCATCGAGACCCTCAGATCCTTTTCTGCAGAGCTGTAGTGGTAGAGAGTCTCCAGCCTGTATCTACACATGGGGTTGTTTCTTACCACATGCAGGATTTTCAATTTCTTAGTTGAACTTCGCAGTAACCATTTTGGCCCATTCCTCTTGTTTGAAAGGTAGCCCTGCCCTCCCACATCTGGACTGCTCACTGAATCTTGTCAGACCTGCCGAGGGTGGACAGGTATCTCTTGCAAATATACCAAATATTTTATCCCTTATTGGTACCTTCTTGCAATGTGCGGATTCATAGACTCACTGTCTATGATCACTGTCCCCTTCTGCAGAGACAAAGAGCTGAGGAAATAGTTAATACCCATCGAAATCTGTCTTACAAAGAAGCAATATTTTTCTCTCAGCCTCTGAGGATATTTTGGGACACCTTTCTCACCTCTCCAAATGCAGCTTACTGTGGAAACATCTCTTCTGTGCTGGTCAAGTGGCAAAGACTGACGAGTTTGATGCTTGGTTCTGTGTACGTGCTAAAGGCATACAGTGTCCATTCAGAAGGCAGACAGTTAAACAGCAGGCAGCTTTGGTGAAATTTGCTGTTAAAGGGCAAGCAGAATAGGGCCACCTGCACATCACCGTAGCAGCTATAACAAAATCTTTGATTTCAATGAAGTATGTTTTATATGGCAAGGTTAGCACAGAATCAAATGCCCATTCATATGGGTTTCTATCATCAAGGATTCATCACAAATAGCTATCAGGACTGCTATCATGGGGTGCAAGGAGGAATAATCACAGAATCACAGAATCACAGAATGT
>NW_010206285.1:0-9465 GCF_000695765.1 Mesitornis unicolor | reverse complement strand
TCTGTGATTCTGTGATTCTGTGAAAATTAAAACTTTAGCTTCCAGTCCAATGTAGCTTAGCATTCAGCATTTTCATAGTTGATTACATGTCCAACAAGCTAAGAAAATATGTACATATAGATAACAACAGTTCTTTATAAACACACAAATGGGCTTTTTTGTTTTCTGGGTTTGTTTTGGTTTAATTATGAGATACTATTACAAGAGAAGGATTACGTATCTGGAGTAAATGTGGCATTTCTTTAAACTAGAGATGGTTTCATGAAGAAAAGTCCTGAGAAATAAACTGAAAAAAGCAAGCTAAGTGATATTTATGTCAAATGTGAAGAAAATGTTTTCAACAGTTTTTCCCCAGCAGATTTAGCCAAAGTATATATGATCAAATAATGTAAACAATGTAATCCTCAAATCACGTAAGCCCTTAAGTTATCAGTGAGTTAAAATTATTTTCTCATAAAAAGCTACTTAGATTAAGCCATTTTCACAGCAGTGACAAGAATAAAATAATAAATATAGAGGACCAATCAGCGTAATATTTACAATATGCAGTATATTTGGCAGCATCTGTAAGAGTTACGAGGAACAGAGAGCAAGTTGCAGTAGCAAAATCACAAAAAGTAAAGTATGTACAATTTTTACTTCGCAGAGTGTCACACACTGTCTTTGTATTTCCTTGCAAAAATTATTATCTAATATAACAGACTGATTCTTGACTTCAAGGAACTGTGGATAAATACAGTATATTATTTCTGCACATTATTTAGCATAACACCTTTGAAAATTTAAAAGATAGTTAATGCAGAATTTACCCAAACAGGTTTGGTACTGTTCTCTGAAGATGGCACAAAAATCCTGTCTTCATTTAATAATGAAAGCTTTTGTTTTGTTTTGTAAAAATGAAGTTCATGATAGCAGTTTGAATGCATAATTCCTGAAATATCTTGCTTAGGATATGCATTTTTCTCCCCAGGAAACAATATTTCTACTGTGGTTACTGAGAGTATTTAAACAAAAAATTTCTTATTGACATCTAAACTTCTGTTGTAGGTTGCCTCAGAGACCAGACTCAGCAGGCTTAAAACATATAAAGACATTCATTCATCATCTTAGACTACTGAAGAGGTGTTAGGAAAATGTACAATAACTTCAGGAGTGTTTTTTGTTTTACTAGAGCTAAAATTACTGGCAGTTCAGTATGTAATATTATTTTCTACAGCTTACATTTTACTGTGTATGTTTTGTCACTGTAGATAGTTTACAAACACGATAGGCATTTCAAAAATGCTGTCATCTAATAACTAAGAATGCCTTCACTGCAATGAAGAAATAGAAACAAGGTATCCACTGAAATGTACATTGACAATAAACTTAGAAGTGGCCTCTCAAAAGTAAGAGTGAGATGGATTACCACAACAGTGATGAAATAGAGCCTTATACTTCTGTACCCGGTGTGCATCTTTTCCCCAGGTAAACTGACAAGCTTTTCATGCAGCTAACACTTCTCTTTCATTGGCTTCAAATTGTCTTTCAGAAAAACCCCAAGCAATGTGCTTCTTGTGTTATTTGAGCAAGTGTGACCACTGAGCATAACACTTTAGGCAGATCATAATTTGTGCACTAATGGAGAAACAATTTTGGGCAATAGATTGTGTTTTTAATCTTAAAAACACTATCTAGTTACTGCATCTTTTCCTCATGCTTTCATCTTTCTATGAGAAATGTAAGAAAGAAGGGCTGATACAGAGATTTCACAAGAGATCTTTTTCCAGGCTTACAGGCTATTCACAAAAAAGTATTATCTGAGACTTGGATTTGGGTCCCAAAATGTCAACATAGGAGCATTTCTGTGGGGAGGTGAAGGACAAAGAGACTGTCAGACAAAGACTCAGAGGAAAGGATAGCCACTCACAATGCTCAGGATATAGCAGTCACGGCTGACCATAGTGAATTCGATGACAAGTTGTAAATGCAGATAATTACAATGACAGCAGAAGTACAGTCGCACCTGAGTAACAGATGAGACCAAAATAAATGAGCAAGAGGGAAGAGTTGCTCAGTGGGTGGAGAAAATCATTGTAGTTGAGTAAACAAAAGCAGCAACAGAAAATTTCCTTAGCAAAGAATTATTTAAAGCAGATAGCTGCACACTA
Source organism: Mesitornis unicolor (assembly GCF_000695765.1). Lineage (NCBI taxonomy): Eukaryota > Metazoa > Chordata > Aves > Mesitornithiformes > Mesitornithidae > Mesitornis > Mesitornis unicolor. The sequence continues at coordinate 7,315 of NW_010206285.1, read as the reverse complement.
CTTGTGCTATACCAAGAGTTATTAATACATAAATAGCAAATAGGATGTTCAGTATGTGATCGGAAAGCCATGAAATTCTCCATAAGGAAAAGATGATAGAATGGTGCATGGGTGAGTGAAAAAAAAAGCAACAGAAAACTGAACAATCTTAAAGTATAAATACATTTTTTAAAGTTCTAAATGGGAATAAATATTCTTACAAGTTTTATTAGATGCGCTGTATATGCAAGTGCATGCATCTCGACAAGACAGTGGAATCTTATGTCCATGAAAAAAACAGAATCTGCACTCATTAAATGCACATGCCTTCTAGCACAAGAGTCCTGTCCTGCTCTCTAAGTAAGTCCCTAGCTATTATGACAGAAAACAGAAGACTACAGATAATAATGAAACCATCACAAAACCTGATTACAGCGTATAGATGATGTGGAGGTGGAAGTTCTACAAATCTTTCCCTTCTAGGAGGGAATCCTACCCTTACTATGTGCGCTCATTTGCACTAGCAAAACTACTTGAGGACGTTGATGTGATTCAATATAGTTAAAAAATCTAGTTGTTTGTTGGGTTTTTTTGCCACAGAATTACTCAGTTTAGATTGGTTGTGTGTATAGTCTTCCAAATAACTCAACCGAGAATGCTGTTAGAGAGTAAAAATGAATAGCCAAAGAATTAGAACAATTTAACTTTTCCATCAAGAAAAATATGTATAGAACCAAGGCTTCAAAAGTCATGTATGGTTTTCGAAAATGAGCTGCAGATAGCCAGGAAATTAAAAGATTCTATGTGCAACCTTTATAATGAGGAAAAAAAACGAAAGCTGCAAAGAAAATACCAGTTTTCCTTTCTCTAATAAAGTTTCTCATTCACTGACTGAAGATAGTGACTCTCTCTGTGATTCTTTACCATTATGACAACTAGCAGCTGAACCAAAAATTGACAGAATCCTTCACAATATTACTCTACATGACACTAGCAGCAGTGTGAAATTGAGTGTGATCACAGCCCCAGTCGATTCTACTGGTTCAGGGATTTTTCAGTTTGGGTCAATTTTATCTTCAGATTCTCACGCTCATGAATCACAGAAGTAAAGAAAACAAAGATATAGAAAAAGACAGTAGGATGAAAAACTGTAAAAATGAAACAAGGGCAGAAAACTTAAGAAACTGCTAAAAGCTCTTCCTGTCCTCCAAGAACATGAGTCCACACAGCATGAAGTATACTCTGTGGATATGCAGAGTAGTTCTCTCCCACCTAGCTTAAACCCAAAGAAACTGTGTACTGTTTGAGATTTAGACGGTCACTCCATGTCCTCTACAGCACAACAAAAGCTCTTCAGGAGACAAACTTCATACCCAACTTACCCAACTTACCCAACTTAATACTTCTTACACAAAAAAAGTAGAGGACTTTTACCACTTTAAAAAAAAAATCCTCTTGTTGACTAACGTCTTTGTCCCAAGAACTTCTGACAAGGTAGTATTTTAAAGATTTCTAGAGCTGTTCTCTTGTCATCACTCCTCCTTTTTCTTCTTTATATTTTCTTCCATCTTCTTTTTTCTTATCCAATTCCCACTTCTTCAGTTCCTACTGAAGAATAACTACTTGTCATTCCCCTTGATTGCTGTAACAGCTGTTGCTAGTTTGCCAATCAGTCCCATGCAATCTCCTCTCATTCTCTTTGTGTAGTTTCTTCCCCGATTTTCGCATGAGAAATCAAAGAGCATATCTGAGTGAATGCTCACTAAGTTACAAGTGTTTTCTAGAGAGTTTAAGGAAGGGTGATAAAACCTAGCCCTTATTCTAGCTGTGCCTCAGTGTTGCTAATCCTAGCAGTCACTGAAGTAAGTCTTAACTAGTCATTCGTTATTTAAAAAAAAAGTATGTAGAAGAGTCTTCATGCTACAGCACTTCACAACAATCCACAATTCCTTTTCCCAAGGATGCATAAGCCACAATAAATCTCTTGCAAAGTGCAGTAAAATTAATTAGTCTTGCAGTTGCAAATGAACATATTCTACTTCCTGCTGCAGTGGACTAGGAATAGTCTGAAAGGCAGCTAAAAATCCAATTAAATTAACACTAGCTTTTAAGTGAATGGACAGTATCTTACTCACAGTACCTAATTCACAGGCTATCCTCTGCCCACACCCTAAATTAGCAACAGATTTGCTGAAAAAAAAACAAAAAGCACAAAACTATTAGCCACTGCCTCCTCTCTCCAAAGCCTGATTTCCCCTTAGACTGTCAGCTAGTCCATTTCAATTCACATCCCTGTATTTAATCCCCTTCATTGTAGCAAACAGTTAGAAATATTTTAAAACTGCCTGGACAAGACTTGTATGTTCTTTGAATGTGATCTTTTATTTCAGTAGGTTTAGTAATCTCTTCTGTCTGAAAACAAGTTATATGCCAATGATTTACAGGGGTTAGTGTGTAAGTGAAACTGTACTATATACAGTTGCTGAGGTATGACTTATTGCCAGTCAGAGATCCACCAAAATTAAAATTAAAAGTTGTTAGTTTCCAAAAGAAAAGTATTAAATAGATTTTCCTTCTGATAAAAGATTACACTTCATATCTCATTATATCAAGTTGTAGTCCTAAGAATACTAGCAGGACTCATCATTGGATTAACCACGTATGTAGTGTCCCCAGGAACAGGGCTTAAATGGGTTTTATCAGTCATAATGTTAGAAGGCTGTCACTGCATAAATCAGTGCAATTTCAGATAATTTTGTTAACAGTTCAAATGCTTTCATCTGAAATCATACATATAATGGTCAGTCTACCATAAAATGGAATTAGTTGCCAAGATAATGTCTCTCAGAGCTGAGCTGGAGGTGTTTCAGTCCAAACTTCAACAAGTTCAATCCTGTTGTGACCTAGGGTCACTGCCCACTGTCAATTAACACACACTTCACCCTTCCCTCTTCCTCACCCCTCTTGCTCTGGAAGTGGATAAGATAAATACAAGCTCAGTCCTTGCTGGCTGGCTGCCTTCCCCTGATTGTGCCCTGCTCCCTGTCCTCGGAAATGGCTGATGTTCTTTTGAACATCGTTATGGCTACACCTAAATGTTACCCTGCCCCGAGAGAGAACACATTTACAGTAAAAAGGTAGAGATCAGCATGGGAACAGAACTTCAGCTGACTGATTTGTCACGTATCTCCTCAGAGATTAAATCAATGTGATTTTTAAGACTACTTTAAAGACAAAATGATTCCTGAATAAACAGAAGAACTGTCGATGCATAGGTATCTATCAGAAGAGAAGAGCGACTTGACCACTTTCCTTTTTATGTTCAAAATGCTCCTTCTCTAAATATTCCATATAGGTCAAGATCATGTACAGTGGGATGGCAGCGAGTCTGCTCTTTGCAGTTCTGCACTGTCAAACGCTTATGATGGCATATCCGGGAATACAGTTAATCTTTCTTGCTTTCTCTTCCCCTTGGAGGAAGTAAAAATTTCAGCCAGCAGAAGACTTGAGTATTGGTGCAGATGAGGTCTGGAGTAGAAAACCACCATGCATATGACCACACAGATTGCTGTAAACTGCCCCTGCATTCAACTAATGGAGGGAAAGTGATACTGCTCTCATTAGACTGCTACAATAGAAACATGATGAACATTTATCTATGGGGGATTATTTAAGGCTTTTGCAAAAACACTTCCTATTGAACAGACCATGTTGACATAAGCTAGTTTTCTGAAAGTGTATCTGCTTAGCCATGGAACTCACATTCAACAGGAGACCATTATGCTGTCATAACATTCGATTCCATTTACATTACCTTTTAATTAACACTGGAACATTTAGCAGCTATTAGAAGAGACATTCTCTAGAGTTCTGGATTTCAGAGGACCTCACGGGCAAACTGCTTTAAGGTACTATACTACAACAGTTTAAGATTAGAGGTGCAATCTGAATTAACAAAACTAACATTATCTCTGACTCATTCATATTTCTAGAGGAAAAGTATTTGCAAATACACCATGATGATCTTTCTACGTGCCATAGTTAAAACACTTCCTGTGCTTTAAAAGATTCTTTCCTAATTTTTCTTACTTTATAATAGAGGTACTGTTTGGAGTACAAAGTACTATATAAATTAACTCTTTAAAGCCATTTGTAAAGCAGATAGATTATCTCTCTTGCCAGAGTTTATTAAATAAAAGACTGGTTTTCACACAAAAGGTATATATAGGCACATATTTAGATATGTATCAGTGCACGTGTATGTGCTTTAGCAAGATCAGTCTTCTCTGTCTGACAAAATGTTAGTCATCAAGAAAACCCCTAGTTCTAGAATATCCATCATTAAATTGCTAAATTAATAAACCAGAAGCAAGAGGTCCACATGTAAAACTTAGGTTTTTATGAACCTGAATGAAAGAACACAATTTCAGAAGTATGAACTTATTCAAAATATAATAGAGCTGCAAGTCAAGCCTTGTATGAAATTATCTTTATTGCACAAATGAAAGTGTAATTTAATGCTTAAGTCATTCTGATAATTTGCAGACCATGACTCTTCTAAGCCTATAGAATTTAGTAGTTTATAACTTCAACTGCTCTCTCTAATACAGTAAGACACTATTATAACATTAAAAAGTCAACATCTACAAAGCCAACATATTTTTTGTAAAATATGAATGTATTTTTTAAAAAAACAGAAGTATTGGCTTCCAGAAGTCTGATTCCAGTATCTATCACAGGTAACAATCATTCTTTTATTAGCTACACTAGAAATATTCCCAGATACTAAATTTCATAGCATGTTCACTTCAATGCACTAAAAAATATTTTGCATTTGTTTCTTAAATATTTGTTTTACCTGGAATGACTTGTAATGTACACTGTAGCTTCAAAGTCAACCATAGGGTAATTTACTGTTTCGAAAGAGGCAAGTTTCACTTTGAAAGAGGCTCTTATTTAACAAGCAATACGAATATGATAATTACAGTATTTAAGAACTTCCTCCCTCCTGCCCACTCCCCCCCCAAATATTAAATTTGGTTTCTCCAAGATCAGAGTTTTTTTGTTTTATCCATATTGAGCTGTGAGTTTAGTTAATACATTTCTAGATATACTACATGTAAAAGCATTGGTATGTATCTTTTGGAAGTGGCAGAAGAGCAGAAAGGTACTTTCAACCTACCAAGGACATGAAGTTTAGCACATTAGTATTGCAAATGTTAGGATGAAAAAAAGTCTTCAAGTGGTACAATTGGAAGCAATACAGAAGACTATGCTTAATAATGCTAGAGAATCTTCTTGTATAGATCAAACAATAAAGAGCTGAGAAAAATCAGAGGGAAAAATATGTAGAAGTTATAGCAGACAGGTATAAAATATAGGGAAAATATACAAACACAACTGCCCAAAACAGCTTTATGCAATCCAGTATGTCATTGAGAGCCTTTTTAAGTAATCCTTCTTTTCTGAGGTTGGGGATTTTTCCCCCCTCAAAAAAAACCCAAAACAAACCAAAAAACCTCTTCAGCATTTTCTCACACTCCATGTTTTATCAAAAACACTCCACAAATCCAGATGTCAAGACATCAGTGTTTTATAAATCTTTGATAACACATTTTGCTATTATTTATCAGCTGTGTGGAAAGTCATACTATGTTCTGGAGGAAATCCAATCTTAACATTAATTCTCATCTTTATTCAAGCTACTGCTTTTACAATAATTGAGGGAAAACAAAAGCTCCATAATTCTCATATTTAGAAACCCTCATTTGGGAAAGCATACAATGGAGTTCAGGTTCAGAAGTCAGCAGCAATGCTTATGAGAAATATTTGAATACTTTGGCATGTAAAAATAGAGAGAGTGTTTGAGAAATGTATCTATAATAGTGAAAAGAGCAAAATTGTGATACAACACAAAAGAATCCTAAGTGACAACTGTAGCATCTGACACAAGAAGAAAATAGACTAGTTTTATGGTTGTGAATATAACTTCTGTGAAGCTCAGCATTTTCAGTGACTTAGGAGACACACAGTCAGAGCTCTTTCAGTATTTAGACCAGCATTTTGGGAGTTTATTTCTGCATTTTTTTTACCTCAAAGTAAGACAAAACCATGTTGAAGACAAAACCTAAGATAGATTGAATAAAGCATAGGTACATAAGAGCCCATTTACAATTTTGTGTTATTCTCTACAGTAGTTCTTAAAATAGAAAATCCTATTTAATTTGTTAAATTTAATTTCTTATTAATTCAGTTTCTGGCATTTTCCTTAAGTATAAGTCTTTGATGAAGATAATTGGAAACATTTTCTCTGTGGAAAAAAAAATACAGTAAACATAAGATTACATTGTGTAATCTTGTGTTATTTATTACACATACACTGAGAAAACTTTTAAAACAAAATGCAACAAGTTTATGCAGCTACTCTGTGAGTTTCTCATAGAACATTTTTACGTTATACAAGAAATATGAGAGATGTGGAGAACAAAGTTTAGAAAAATGAAGTTTAACTATGCAGAAGTTGATTATTCATCACTTCCTTATTGAAGTGTTAAACTGGTTATGTTATTACTAAAAAAAATTACTATCTTAGCTGTTTAGTTTTTGAAGGATAACAAGAGTGTTGTTACACCACCCCGATCCAGTCTTCACAATATTAAATAGTAACTATTTCAAATCAGCCTAAGTGGCACAGTGACATAAAACTCAAGCGCTAAGTGATATAAAACTCAAGATCAATTCAGTCAAATGATGTCAGTAAAAGATGGAAGATTGCACTGGACAGTATGTAAATATTGTCTCACCTTCGATTTGACTTCACACAGATTTCTAAGGTGTTTAACTATATCTGCCTATCAAGGAAAAATTATGAACAACTAGCCTTCTCTTAGCCAATGCTCTAAAACTGCGCAAAGTCTGTCCCAGTGCTGCTGGCCAAGCTAACAACTTAATTACCACAGCCCTTTCAGAAGTGTTACCATCATTGCAGTATAATTATTAAATATCCTAACACCCTATTCAGTTCCCTGGAAGAGTGGAGCTTACTATTTTAAGAAAGCCTGCCTATTTAAATGTCATTAACTATCCAATTAGTATAGTCTGCTCCTTGCTAGCTGCAGAGTACTGGGATAATCTTTTAATTGTTAACCGCTATTGAATAATTTTAGCAATTACGCTTTTATACAATCTGTGTATAATTAAGACAGACTATCCTTAGAATCTCATCGTTTTTTCCAGTATATAGTGACAACCAGAAAGACAACCTCTAGTAGAAAAACACGCGTGCGACCAGGGGTGATGTGCACACCGGGGCACGCTGTCCCCTCCCGCCGCCCCC
>NW_010206284.1:0-5048 GCF_000695765.1 Mesitornis unicolor | reverse complement strand
TATGTGTAAAAGCAAAATGTTTGCTATCTTGAGTTTGGAATAAGCATTGGAAAAAAACCCTCAATATTTTGAAGGTAAGGGTTGTATTCTGAAAGAAAGAATTTTTTGAAAGTGAGATAGATCAGGAGTTACCACCCAACTTTCTCTTGTTTTTTTTCAGAGAGCTCGAAATCATTAAGTGACCTCTAAGGAAAGCTTAGCCTATCTTTCAGGATAGGCTAGATTTGTGCTTGTACTATCTAATGAGGTTTCGATTTTGAGGGAGAGCGAGGTGCTTTAATCAAATTAATTGGCAGGAAAAGTCTGACTAAAAATGAGAAAATAATATATTCCTTTAGAAAGTTAATGCATATCAACTTTAGCTCAAAATTACTTCAGAAGCAATAATTAATCATCAAGTTCTTGAATAATTTAATAATTCAGGCTGTTTTAATTGGCAAGGAAGTTCTAACCTTTGACAGCTCGCTAGATGTAGAGATGCAAAAAGGCTGGGGCTCCACTGGCTGAGATTTCAATGGAGTTTCTTTGTACACAGCACTTTTGTGAGTGTCAGACTGATGCTTTATGTTCTCTAATTTTGCAAGACTGCTACAATCTTCAGGTTTATCTTCATCTTGTAAAGTAAAAAATACGCATTTTGTTCTAGTTAGTTCTGGCTTTTAAATTGTACTTAGCCCCTCCTAAAAATGAAAAGAACTGCTCATACAAAACCTCTTTTTTTGAAAATTGATTCTGTAGGTTGGAGAAAAGTTGAGTTTTCTCTGAGTTGGAGAAAGCTGCTTTCTTTTGAGTACCCTGTTCAATCTCTATTTTAATATTTTTTCATAGTTTATTGAGTTATGATATTTCAGAAAAAGAATGATTAACCTTACATTAGTTTAAAAAAAAAGTGGAAAAAACCCCTAAAACCAAACAAAAAACAGTTCAAAAAGTAAATAGAAGTACGCATCCAATTATTTTTTTTCCTTTCCTCCAGATTCAGGAGACTTGTTTCACTTGGTTTGGTTCCAGAACTTTTATACTGATGTCTGAACGACAGTTAAGTAGTTTATTCTTAGAGATCAGATGGTTACATATTGTTTTTTCCCTTGAAATGAAAACCGATTTACTGTCAGAGTTCTGCAACTGAAGCTGGGTTTTAGGAGAAAGAAAGAGTGGCATACCTGTCTGCTCCATATCAAGGGCAAAAACACACAAACAGATGTAAAGAAAGAAGCCATCAGAAAACTTCAGAACTGCATTTATTTTTAGCTTTAGATTTGGAATTTGATTAGACTTTTAAGAGAAAAGGTCTGGATCCATGCCTATTTGAAGACAGGATCTAGTGAGTGAAGATGTGAATCTGATCCATTACAAATCTCTGCCTGAGTATTTCAGGATTTCTAATTCTTCTGTGCAAGAAAAGACAAGCAATGCACACATTCATTCTGCTGAATGTTCTTGTAAAGACTAACGCCTCTATAAGGACTGGTTTTGATAACATTATACCAGTTCAGCAGCCTTTGCCAGTAGGGCTACCTGGGGAGTAAGAGCCCATCTGACAGTAAAAAGAAACTCAGGATTATAACTGCAAAATTTTGATTCATTCTTAGTTGAGCAGCTTAGTTTGAGGGGAAACTTTGCTTGTTTTAGAAATATAAGATATTAGATTGTAATAATTCAGATTGTTATAAATGTTAAAAAGAAGGGAGGTTTTTTTTCTGCTTCATGGACTATTTTAAGCTTAGGAATAACTTACTGTATTCGCTACAGGAGGAAAAGAACTGTGGATCAAATTCTCAGAGGTGGTGTTACTTTGAATATTAAAAACCTGGTACATAAAATACAGTGTGCAGGCAAAATCTGCATTGCCAGCTGCTTGTCCTTGTATTAGATCTGAAATGGAAATCCTGCTATTTTTGGAGGCGTTTTAACACACTACTTGGTTTTAAACCGCTGAAATGTGTGGAAATGGAAGTCTTTTTTTCTCTCTGTTTTCAGATATCTGCTTATGAGGACTCAGTTGCTGCTCATCTTGCAAAAATTCTCAATTCTGATCAGCACTCAGTTGTCATATCATCTGCCAAGTGAGTTGATCGGTTTTATGTATGAGGTGTGGGATAAATCCCCAGTGTAACGTCATCACCATAATAACTTTCTGTGTAAGCCTGATTTTCTTATGGCTGGCCCAGCTGGCTTGGCTTGATGTATATATTTTAGAGACGATAATTTTTCTGCAAGTTTTATATGGTACAGTTGTAATGGATATTTTAATTCTAAATACACAACATTTTTAAAAAGCCCTCATAATATTAATATAAAGTGATTTTAAATCACTCCAAATCAGTATGCAGCTTAAATATTAAATTTATTGTTACTAATGCAAATATTTGATCTACTTCATGTTAAATTTTTTTCTGTTTTGTTTTATGCATATTCATATCATTAAGAGGACAAACAACTTCACCAGTATGAAGCAGAACTTCAGCTAGGTAGCTTTGTCATAGCTCTGTCTATATCAATTCAGTAAATATTGGCCTCAGAAAACAAAGGTTTTTTCCCCCAAACTGAAACATGTAAAAATAAGTTATAAATATTTGGAAAATCATGGACATCTTCTGAAATCAGAAGTAGTCTGTGTATGTATACCTTTTCTGTGAAAAAAAATTAGATTTTGCGATGTGCAGAAGACCAGTGACAGTATCTTCAAAAATACGTTTGAATCTCATTGCATCTCATTTTTTTCTGCTAAAAGCAAGTTAATAAAATCTCATTTTTAAAGTGTATATAGCACATGCTGAAAATTAAACTGCAGGATATTATTGTAACTCCAAATTCTCAATTGGGTCTGTATCTTGTTGAATCTATTTAGTTGCTGCCAAATAAATGTCAACAACAGGAACAGTACTAAGCAATTATCCACACCTTGTTTGTAAGTTTGCAGTGTAGGTAATACAAACCAAGGTTTTTTTCTGCTTGACACAATGAAAATTCGTTGCAGTTTGCATAAGTATGCCTCAGGATCAGCTGTGGTTCAAAATCATGGGCTATGCAATGGGGCGTGTGTGGCCATGTGCTGTCATCTAAGAAGTGCTCCATTAAAGTCACCAGGTTTTCTTCATGGTTTCTAGACTCCATCCTTGCATAGGAGTTTGAAGAAAGATTCTGACTGAACTACAGAAGGAATTTTTTACCATGAGATTAATCAGACATTGGAACAGTCTCCCAGGGAAAGTGGTAAATTCCCCTACATTGGTCAGTTTTAAGAGTCAGCTTGACAGGGTGCTGACTCATCTCATTTAAGCTATGCTTTTACCTTGAGAGGTTGAACTAGATGATCCTTGTGGTCCTTTCCAACCTGGTATTATATGAAAGTGAAAGTGAAGGCAAGTTGCTATCCGCTCTGGTACAGAAGGTGTACAGGCAAGGGAATGAATAAAATTAGTCATGTTTTTTTCAGTTCTTAGAAATAAGATACATAGATAAAACGTGTGCAAAGGCTTAAATAACAAGGGAGGAAGACTTTTTGTTTCAAAGCTTATTGCTTGAATTTGACAAGCCATGGAAAAGAGTATCATCTACTTTGCAAGTGTGATCACAGAGTTCAGTTTCCAACAAGAATGGTGTATAGCAGTATGCACATGAACTGATTGCCATAAGAATTTAATATTCAAAACATATGTATTAATTTCATTGCATTTCATTTCTCCCCTCTCCTATTTTTATCTGAAGAATATTATGTGAAACTGTAAAGGACTTCGTTGCCAAAATAGGCAAGACTTACGAAAAACCGATGGAAAATGCAGAGGAAGCTGATGCCATGGCCATTAAAGTAAGACAGAGACTATTTGCTGGTTTTAAGTTATGTTTTTGTGTTATAGCTCATGAGTGCTTTAATTTTTAAGCCTTTCCAGGATGCGCAGCTTGGCTTCCATTGCAACCAGTAACTTTAAAATTCTCTTCATAGTGCATAGAAGAGTAATTTCCAAACTATTTTTAAACTGTAACATCTCTATAAACTCTGCTTACACTTATTCCTTCAGAAAGGATGAAGTACATGATAATATATATAGAGATAAATGGAAATATTCTGCATTAGGAGTTACACTTTTCTCTGAAAGGGCTTAAGTTAGCTACAGGAAAACAATAGGATAATGAAGAGAGAGTATACTGTTAAAAACCATGGTTTAAGCTGTTAATCAACAAGATCATGCTGCAAAAGCTTTGGGAAAAAAAAAACCCAGAAGGATTTGGTATGAGGCAAAAATTTACATGAGCTGACAAGAAAAGAAGAAAACAAAATCACTAACAATCCCAGAGTCAGGAAATGTGCTTGCTAAATGGCAGTTTGTGGTTCACGTTTCTATTCAGTGCACATTTTAGAAAATGAATTTTCTTTTTTACTCTTCCAGGGCCAAACAGTGTTGGTTTCCTTTCCCTTCAGCACAGAAAATCACTCTTTTTCACATGTACCTAGAGAGCAACTGCTCAGTCAGAGGTAGAGGTGTTCGACAGTGTTTGGTTCTGGCTTGAACCTCTTTGCTCTGTGACAACTCGCTTGCTTAAATGCACAGCTGTGCTGAAGAAAACCAAACCAAACCAAACCCAAAACCACCATGTGTTTTCAGTCTAACAGCTGGGCATGTCGCCATAGGTTATTTCTGCAAATTGAGGTACTGAGCACCCATAATCTCTTATAATGCATGGTATGGGCAGTCTGTGGTGGCTCTCTCTGTGCTGCTGACCATTGGGAGAGGAATAATATCTAATCTGTACCCTAGTTATGTGGCAGGCTGAGTTTAGCACCATGTATTACTTTAGCGAGAGTGGGTTTTTTTGTTATAATTGCTCTAATCTCATTGAGTGTCACAGGATCTCTCTGCAAAAAAACCATGCAGACCTACTCATAATCTTATATTCCAAACCGTTGAACCTGAGTTTGGATTTTACACAGACAATTACATAGATACTTAGACACAGACAGTTTTAAATCATACTGCATGGAAAAATTAGATAATCTGATGCTTAATTTCCTGAAAATTTCACCAAGCTGGGAGGAGTGGCTGACA
>NW_010206283.1:0-7619 GCF_000695765.1 Mesitornis unicolor | reverse complement strand
CAAGATTTCTTTAATCCCTTTTTCAAGCCCTTAAGCATTTCCTCTGCTTGCAGGACTAGATCAACTCTCTTCCTGCTTTGACTTCAGCAAAATCACACCTTTACTGGGAAATCTACACCTGTGATCCAGTTTCAGTGATAGTCCAGTAACTACCATTTCTCTCAATGTGCCAGCAAGCACATATTATATACGATTTTCAAGGCACTCACACCTGTAACTTATTAATGAGAATTAAGTAAATGGTAAAGAATAAAGAGCTTATATTGGTCAAGCTCAAAATCTGCTTTGCAGAAACTTTTGACCTTAGTGAAAGTTTGTACACTAAACTGGACACTTTGACTGCACGTGACTTTACAAGGCCACAGAGCAGAAACCTACATCTTGAAATCTTCATTGACTTTTGTTTCCCAGATCTTCCACTCTGTCTAGATTGGACTGGGGCACAATGGCACCACATGGAAAGAAAACTTTCCAAGTTTTTTTTTTGTCTGTTTGTTTGTTGTTTTTTTTTCAGTAGACATCTCCCTGCATTCATTCACTGCTCATGGATATGTGAGATGTACTAGCTCATTTCAGTGACCGCAAGGCAGTGGCCAAGGTCATTAAATCTTCAGGAAACTGACCCTAAGGAGATATGTTTAGCTCACTGAGGTATATCTTTTCAAAGGTAGCTATAGCTATGACAATGGAGACAGACAGAATATAGATTTATTCATGGAACCATTTCAAATCTTTGCACACACATCTGTAAGCTTGATTTACTAGAATACATCATGACAGTTATGAATATATTTTAACAAGATATACAGTCTGACTCTGAAATATATGGTTTGTCAATTGTGGCTGCAATTTGTATGCAATTTTAGAGTGCTTTCTTTTTTCTTAAAATTGATTTTGGAGTGATATTACTGGTAATGAATTAGGCCAATGCAGAATTCTCAGAAGTAGTTTCTAAAACCAAACATACAGTATTTGTCATGTGATACCTGTAAAAATCCTCTAATGGTATTTGTAACTTTATATTCCATTCATGTACAAACACAATGATTAGCTGGAATATGTCAGAGCAAATGCAATCAAAGTAAAGTACACAGACAGAAAGGAGGAAGCAAAAAGGGTTTAGTATTTTTTAACTACACATAAACTTTGTTATCTGCACATCAATATTTTGTGCAGCTGTGGGTTGTGAAGAGCATGTGGGTGTTTATTTTATTAATAATGTTCACAATATCTTAAATATAAGAAGGTTGGTTGTTTTGCCGTATCTCTGCTAAAAGTGAGTGCATAAGCAAACCCGAGATGTTTTCATTTCATACAAGGCGATTCTCAGTGGGCACAGGATCACTTGTAACTGCCCATCCCTGACCACATTGCAGCCTTATCTAGCTGTGATCATGAAAAAGTGTTCCTGCTATTCAACATGCATAAATCTCAAATGCTAACTCAGCTCATTAAAAAACTTGTTTAGGTAAGAATAGTGCTATGGAAGGATACGGTTTCTTCTGGGTTAGTTTTTTGGTTGAGAGTTGAAGCCAGTTAGAGGTATGCTGTCCAGTTTGGGCCCCACCTACAGATAAAAACTCATTGCAATCAGATTTTTCTCCTGTTTCAGAGGGAATATTCTTGAATACTCCATGGAAATCTCATTACTTTTTCTTCCTCTGTTTTTGTGTCCTAAATCCTCTAGGGTATAATATAGACTAGCGTGTCTCTTTTCAGCTGAAAATAGAGTTGAAACAGTATGGTCTTTTTAGAGGAATGGCAGGAACATCCATGTTTTGGTCGACACTTTGGTTTACAGTTCGTTATTATCTGCTTTCACAGTGTAAACAAACATGATGAGGAGACATCTGGAGGAGAACGAGTGTGTATATTCTGCTCAGAGCTGGCTGAGAGCACCACGTGCTGCTTCTGCCCTATTAGGGAATATACAGGTTGCATTGAAATGAACAATTAGAAGCTTAAGATGACACAGGAGTCTGCTCTTCACCTTCTGAGCAGATAATACCTGCCACTTGGAAGAGACCTGGGCCCCGAGCAGCACATGGTGCTGGACAAGGCAGAGGTCATGAGGAACCTGCTTATGAACTAGTTTAAGGTCTTTGAGTCTAATAGCAGACATTTCCTATGAGTCTCATCCAGAAGTAATGGAAGGAATAACTGTTCCCCTCAACAGGTTTATAGTGTTATGTAGGCAAAACCAGGGCATGTGCTGGGAAGTACATAGAAGGATATTGTAGTCACACCGTGAACCTGGAAGCATTTTAGGGAGTTCTGGAAGGTACTTTTATCCCACCAGACCCCTTGGCCACAGACCTCCAATATGCAATGGCTGGAATGGATGGTTCTTGGTGGCATATCCTGCCTGGGATCATGCTGTGTTATCTTGGCAAAAAAAATGTGTCTCTAGGGTTTTGGAGGAGAGAAAGGGAACAGAGCATGCTATAGTGCTTTTTCATTCCACAATGAGGGAGATGTATCAGACTACAAGGAGGCTGGCATTGATGTTTGACTTGGGAAGTGGCTATCTCTGTGGGCTATAAGGAAAGAGAAAAAGAAAACATCACTGTTTTGGGATGGGATCAGTTCCAGGACCCTACCCAGAAACGCATGGTCTTGGGCTCATTTTAGTCTAGGGCCATATAGAAGTGGGGCAAAAGCATGTGACGCAGCACATTCAAACTGAGAGACAAAGAACTCAAGCTCCCTGCTTAAGACTCATGTGAACAGTATCTATAATACAGTTGTGGGAAGATACCTTTCGGTGTGACCAGTGATGCTTCTTTTTCCTCTCTTTCCTCAAAGCTAACCCTGGATCTGAAAGAAAAACAATTCATACTCAAGTGAAGAGAGTGAAAAAAATGAAGATTATGAATTTATAGAAAGCAGGCTCAATCTTGTAAATTAGCCAACAGCACTGTAGCTCCATGCGCTTATTTGAGTGTTGGCTAGTACACCACATAACACTGAGACAGTACAGCTCATAAACTGCATTGCTGGCACTCAGGTTGGATTCAGATTTTCTAAATCAATTAGCAGACTTTTTTTTTTGTTTGCTTGTCATTGTTTTCCCCACAGAAGATGGGGAAATTCAACTGTGAGTTTTGGGTAGTGAGAAAAGGGACTGTAAGGCTCACAGATACAGCAGCCAAACTTCCTAAAGTGATCTTTTCAGTAAGTCTCAGTTTCAACAATATGTAGTTGGTGAGTGCTGTACTGAAATGGAGATGTAAATTCAATCCCTAAGCTGGTGTATGCAGTGGTCCACAGGCATCTCTAGTCATTGCCAGAGAGTGCAGTATTTCCTGAGCTTCCTCAGTTTAATTTCTGATCTCTGTAAAGCTTGGGAGGGTTATTCTGTGAACTTCTGCTGTCTATTCATAAGAAAGGTACAAATTTGAAAGGCATTATTATTTTAATGTGGTAGGAGTAGGAAAGAGAAGGAGTGAAATGCGAGGCAAGATTCACCATTTGTCTGTGCTTGTCTCAAGTGGCATGGGATTTAGACGAAAGCAAAGACAGAATTGTTTGTTGAGATCTTGAGAGTGAAATTTATAGTGCAAAAAATGTCAGGTTAACCTATCATCTACTGAAATGTAACAAACTGTGTTTTATTGGTGGTGTTAAACATTGTTCAAATACATGGAAAAAGCACAACCTCTGCTATAAAGAAATTTGGTGTTTCAGGATGGAAGAGCAAAGTATAAAGGTGAGTAGAAAGGTCTGTGCAATCTTATGGCATCTCCCACTGATGCCTGTGAGGAGCTGAACAGCACTTGCAGGTACAAATATGGGGACTGTCACCCTATTGACTGCCAAAGGAAATCTGAAAGGACAGGTGGGGATGTCTGTGTCTTGGAAATCCCAAATGCTTTTTCTTTATAATAAAAAGATGCAGACTATTATCAAGTCTGAAACTCCACTCAATGAAAAGGTTCATTTCTTGGAACATCCAAGGTAGTTTCAGAAAATTTACTTCCTGAGAGGACAAAAAATAGATCCTTCACTTTCTCTCTCCTTTTTTTACTCTTTTTTTCACAGAAAAAATATGAGATATATTTTTCTACTGAGCTGCAACAGTTTTTAAATAGGCATTTTTCACTTCAAAATTTTTCTTTGACTAATGAAAAAAATCTGCTAAAATGAGAAATCAATTTCTGTTTTAGACTGGAAAGACTGAAAAATATTCTGTAGGAAAAGAAAAAGTATTATCGTAGCAACAAGCAGAGTGTTTCACACAGTCATGTCAGAAAGCACCTACTAATAAGAAATGCATGGAGACAAATTACAGGTTTGAAGCCAGTAGTATAGTGGAAAGGAAGAGGTAGCTGATGGGAAAATAAATAGGCAGAGAAAGAGCTTTCTTTGTGAATTATTGAAAGTAGTCAGTCATGGTGAACTTGATGTTTTTAAGGGACTGGAAAGAGAGAAGGTGTTTTCAGGAGGATCTGGGTATTGTACTTGATATCAAATGGAAGATCTAAAGAAAATATTCAAATACAAAGGCAGAGGAAATTAATACCGGGGGATAGATGTCAGGCAGAACTGAAGAGGTTTCCGCATCCCAAGGTGGGTGAATCTATTCGTGTAAAATATTTGCTATTTCGAACAGAACTTGCAAGAACATGCACTGGCATGGCTTGATAGTGGAAAAAAAGGACTATAGAGGAAAAAGGCATCAGTTAACCTCCAAACCAACATGCTGTGCCAGCCCTTGGCTTCAAATCTAATTAGTTATTGATCTTTTGACTTTTTTCCCTGCTGATTCACAGGTTG
This sequence comes from Mesitornis unicolor, assembly GCF_000695765.1. Classification (NCBI taxonomy): domain Eukaryota; kingdom Metazoa; phylum Chordata; class Aves; order Mesitornithiformes; family Mesitornithidae; genus Mesitornis; species Mesitornis unicolor. Next base: position 2,843 of record NW_010206283.1, on the reverse strand, counting down.
TATCTTGTCAATTCACTTGAACGAGTGAGAAAATGAACCCTGGAAGCACATGTCAGGGCAGAGGTGGAATATAGGTGGGGTTTGCTTTCCTGACACGTTTCAGGCTGGTATTGTCTTGTCAGAGAAGCTGAGAGACCAAATCCGCTTTTCCACAGCAGGACCTGAAGAACAGCACATAGCAATGACAAGCTCAGTGAGAAGCAGTTAATTTGCAGTAGCACAGCTTTTTACACTGCATTGTCATGATGCCGAGGCAGATGGCTTCCAAAAGCCTTATTTCTGACACTCTTTTTCAGTTATGTTAGCTATTAAGGAATGCTCCAAAAGAGACCCTGAGCAAATTGCCCCATGTGAGTGCATGATGAGTGCAAAATCCAGCTGCATTTTAACTTCTATATACTACTCCAAGTTTTCACAGTCTGCTCTGTTGTCAGACAGGCCTCTGCTTGCCTCATGTTTCACTGAAAATGCCTGACCATGTAGTAATTTAGATTTGCCTATTGCATTACGCTCTGGCCTCAGAAAATCAGTATCTCAGCTTAGGTTAATACACTATTCCTTTTACAACAAGGTGGGCATAGAATGGATAGTTGTTGGTGAAAGATACGTTTGCTCTTCTGGATTTTGAAAATTGAGGGTGTCTATTATGGAAATGCATGGGGAGCCAAGATTCATTGCTGTTTCCGTAATGTATGGTGGATACTTAGATATCTGAAGACAAGTAACCTTATGAATAAACTGTGCTGACTGTCTACATGCCTGTCCCCCTGGACCTGCCCTGTTGTGATCTCATTAAAGTATCATTTAGCTTTCATTAAGGCAGAAAGCAAATACAGAAGTGGCTGTCAATCTAAGTCTATTTCACAATTCCAAGGCCAAATCCTTTTCACCTCATCGGTGCAAGTTATCCCACTGAAACCAGTGAAGTATTTCTGTAAGATTTGCTCTTGATCAAAGTAGTGTGACCTGCTACTGCTACTAATAAGCTTCTCTCTACTGAACCTCAGCAAAGTCCAACAGACATGAAACTGTCTTCTTGCAGCACGGTAAGTACACCCTGCTCATTGGAGAACTGCTCAAGCCTCAGATGGGCAAGCCTGAAGTAATGGCTGAACCTGTTGATTCAGTTTGCTTTAAAAGGAAGAGAGGATAATTTCTGAAATCAGACTTCATGATCCGCTGCTCTCTCATCTGTTCCCATGGGAATACATTCTGGTACACAGCCTGGTACCTGAGCCTTGCTGGCAGCCAGAGCTGAGGTGTCAGGTGGACATCACAAGTGAATGGGAAGATATTTTACACTGAAGCTCAATACTGCAGAAGGAAACAAATCTACTAAGCAGGCTCCTAGTGAAAAACAGGAGCTGACAGTTATGAAGTGTTGCAAAGAGAAGCAAATAAAGCAATAGCAAGATGTAAAAGCATTAGCAAATCTAGAATTGTTCTTTCCCTTTGCATGTTTGATCTAACAATTAAAGGAGTTAATACTATCACAGAACAGTTTGAACAGAGAAAAATTCTAGTGACAATAGAGACAGCATTGAAAAACATTCAGGCCATTTGTGGTAACAAGTTGCATACTATACTGCAAGGAGTCTAATTCGTAGAGTGATAAAACAAAATGTAAAGCATTGTGCATTACACATCACATGCATTTGTGATGGGAATTGAAGGTTGCAATTATTCCTCATGAATGAGGAATTCCCAGTAATTTCAGGGCATAAACTTGCTTTGATTAAGGGGCTGCTTTTTGTACATGCTACCCATCACTACTACCCATTGGATGGTTTAGTGAGGTGCTATGTGCTATACATTTATGTGTTGCACTATTCTTCTGTTCAGAGTAGTTACTGTAAAAGATTTCTTGTGTGGTAACCAAGTCCTGATGAGGTCTGGCAACTTTAATGCTGAGTGCTGTACAGGAACAGATGAAAAGAGTGTCTGATTCTGAGTTGTTTTCAAGCCAAAGACCTATCTGCAGATGCATCCATCCTGATGTTTTTGTGATTCAGAAAATACTACTGGCACACAACCCATCTCTAGGCAAATAACAGTAAAATAAGTGCAGCGAAGGACTAAAGCACAAAACAGCTGAGAAGGGAGCCAATGATAAAAGCATATACTGATGCATCAAAAATGAGAGAAATGTAATGGGTGAAATTCTAAGTCTGTTGAAGTTAATGAAAGCATTGGCACTGAGTTAATTAGGACAAAATTTCAACAGTCTTCACTTTGCTTACCAGCGAATCTTATTATTCCTGACAGTTTCTTAAAAGCATCAGTATAAATGTGGATATTGATGGGGCCACAGTATAGATATTTTTGAAAAATGTGCTTTGTCTATCAAAGGTAACACAAAAAAGTAAGATAATTGTTAATAAGAAAGGAAAAATGGGCAATGGAACTCAGAAGACTTCTCAAAATATGTATCTATTTGGCTTGCACTCGGTGATTAATTTGGAAGAAAAAGATGCTTGAAAAGATTGATTTTGAATTTAAAAAAGAACATTTTGAAACACTAAACTAATTTTGTAATTTTCCTCCCATTTATTGTTTTTACATGTGAACTTATATGAGAACAAAATGGTATGTGTAGCTCTATGGGAAACAAAGCATCTAATTTGCTTTGAAATGATTATTGACTCCATTTTGTGAAGTGGCCCATTGCACTGGAAATTTTTTTTTTATATACACTTTTGAACATCACTAGTGGATTGCAGAGGCTGCTGAGCTTTTTGGGCTGGAAGTCAGCTTAAAGAAGACAGAAGTTCTTTACCAAAGTGCACCTCAGGAAGTCTTCCATCATCCTCATATCACCATAGGCAAATCAGAGCTTAAATCAT
>NW_010206282.1:0-8490 GCF_000695765.1 Mesitornis unicolor | reverse complement strand
TATATAAATTGTGTATATATATATATATTATTTTTTTTTAGAGTAGCCTGAACTTCATCACAGAGTGATATTGTATATTCAAAAGTATTTCCAAATATATATCCATAGTACCTCTGAGCAGTTTATGTCTGACTGGAAAACAATGCCTGTTTTTAAGGTAAATATGTTGGTTTACTGTGTAGCCCTGATAGGACTACTCTGCTAAAGTAAGTCTCTAGTCACAAAAAATAAAGGAATCATGGGAATGAACTAATTTGTCAAATATGAAGTTAACATTTCTTTTTTTAAAAATTATAAGTATTGAAGAATAGTTTTGCAAGTTTAACTAAGCCTATTGTCTTCGTGATTCCAGATATCTGGTAGATTAATCAATGAATTTATTTTTCCTATTTCAATATGTTTAGCAAAGCTATTCTGATTCAAGCAAAGTCTTTTGGAAGAGTGTTTCGATGCTATCCTAAAGATAATATAGTTGGCACAATTAAAAGTGTTAAAAATAAGGAAAATATATTTTGCTGGGCATAATATTAATTACTTTGGCTTTAATCAAAGGTGGTGATGTGGTAGTTTATAAGACAGAGGGAAAAGTACAAATAAGAGTAGACTATGAAAGGCAATATTTTTTTCAAAATAAGAGAGAAACAGCAACAGACTTTTTTGTGATATGTAGGATGAGGAAATATATATCAATATCTCATTAATATTCTCATTTCACACATCTATTCAGTCTCATGATGAAAAACTCTAGCCTATAGTGATAGAAAATAAAATATTAAAACCTCTCTATACAAAATCTTTTATTTTGAAAATCTAAAAAAACCCCAAAACAAACAAATAAAAGCCCCTGCAATTTAACAATAGTGGTATAAAATATTATAAAACTATTTAGAAGTTTCACATGCAGGATTCAGAAAGAAAAATGCAAAACAATTCCCTGTCAGCAAGCAAATATTTATATAAATGACTACAGAAAAAACAAAGAACTACATTAGTGCATGTAAATGTGGAAGCTTATTGGTTCTGGAAATGGAAGTATAATTGACGTTCTTCTATCCTATAGATATAGACTAGGATACTGGGGCTAGAAGTAACAGGATTTGAAAATGCAGAATGTAGCAGCACAGCATCTCCCTCATCATGTGACTTGGGGCATATACTACTCCAGATGGTGCTATCAGCAAAGGCATTACAGTCCTGTAGTCTCATGTATAATTTGTTCTTGCATGATATGTGAACTGCCAAATTCTTTTGTATTCCATTGAGTGTGCATAGGAATGCAGGGGCTTAAAATTTTGTTTTCTGGATGCTGTGACAGAGACCCTAGGTGAAGCAATACAGCTCATCATGTATATCACTTATCAAAACACTTCAGGACAAAATGTACTTAAGGATGCAAACATTCTGTTCTCTAGGGAAATGTCAAAACCTTCACATGGTAGGGTAAAACAGCTGTAAAATGAGTCAAAAAGCTTCAGAATTATATTTTGGAATGTCAGGGTCCACCAGATCTAAGCTGAAGGTACAAAATACCTATTAGAAAAATTTCTTAAATAACAATCCTTGTGAAAACAGAGGTCGCCGGATATCATTTCAGCACAGGGATGTACATGCCACCCATGCAGATGAATGAAGCTTCACTCAACTGTTAATATGTTTCTAATTCAAGCACGTTTTTATGTTTTAGGCTTATTATGAAAGAAAGTCAAATCTTTTGTTCCACATTTAGAGAAATTCTAACAAATAACTAACTAATTCCTACCTATTTTAATTTTTAAGTGTTTAAATCACATTACTTCAAGGTTAAAGTCTGAAGAAAGGACAAAATAGGATTTGAAAAGCTGTAAAAAAAAAAAGTTTTAAGTCCCCAGACTTCTTTGCTATCTGTTTCACAGTTACCTTTGGATTAAGACCAACAAAACAACACTGAACTTCTTGTTTTATCCTGAAAATTCAGGAAGACCAAGCCCTTGGACTTTCTGAGTCCCAAAGGATAGCTACAAATACCCACCGAGAAAAGATTTATGAAAATGTAGACACATCGGTATGATAAGCTCTCAGTTAATTGATCAGGTTGCATTTTGAAGGTTATGTTCACTGGAAAGCTAAAGCAAGTAAAAACCAAATAAATCAGTTACTAATAGGTTTACAGCTAGCAAATTATATCATTTTCAGTTTCTGTTTCAAAGATGGCTCTGAACTGTCTCAAATATTTTGTTCAATGGGTTTCCAGCCCACTCTGTGTTTGTCCCATAATATGATTCAGATCCTGGCTGTTTCAGAGTAATGTTTGTTAAGTGTATCAGGAAGAAAAGTCTCATCTTTCATCTTGATAAGATGAGGAAACTGAGGAACAGAAAAGGGAGTGAGAAAGCTGTCTGAAATTAATATTGTTGCAAACCTTTGAAGAGGCTTGTGTAAGGTTCTAAATATGAAGTAAGTTACATTAGCTCTGGTCCCTTTACATCAGCAATTAATTTGTTTGTTGTGAATATTGTTTATCACCTTAGTAAGCAGTCATTATGAGACTGCTGAGCTGAATTAGTTAATTTTGTTTAAAAATCTGAGAAGTCAGAAAATCTTGTTCTTTTGTTGAACATAAGTATTAGAAGAAGGTTTCAAGTTGCAGTATTCCTTTTGATGTAGTATATTGAAACTTACCTTTGCTAATATTCAGAAATTTGCTATTTCTGCAGACAGTCCAGATGATAAATTCCTTTTCTCTAGGTCTTGGAAAAAGCAAATACAAAAAAATGAGATGAACAAAGTCTGAGTAAATGAATTTGAAATTTATAATGGATTATTTGAAAATTGCCTTTCTCCAATACTTACTCAAATGTCTAGTGCAAGTTTAAAAATAATATAGAATAGGATGTAAGTTTAAAAAATCTGCATTTTGAATGTATCAATAAGTGGCAGTTAACAGGCCCCAAAGGTCATCCTTTTATACAGAAGAGGCATATGGCTCATTTCTACTAAAAATCAATTAGTTTTCCTTGCTTAACAAATACAACGAAAGTACTGATGTAGTATCATTGTGCCTACTACTGTGTCTGTCTCTTCTGAGTCTCTGAGGCTGATGCTTTTACATAGTTTTTCTTCAGTGGGAACTATTTTTTTAATCGTTGTATTGCAAGATAGCTGAACATCTGACAGGAAACAGTTTCTCTAGCACTTTTCTAATGGTGTCATGTTATTTCTTTTAATGAAATTTAAAATGAATGACTGATTTCGTTTTTACTTTATGGTGCATCAGAATACCTATTGGTAGGTTTGGTAACCAGCCATATCCAGTGTTTCTATTATGAGCATTTAATAGCATTTCATGTCACTACAGACAAGTAGTGGAACTTACTATAACAATGTTGCTAACAATAAAATGTCTTAAAAAGCAACTGTATGACTATTTCATGTCCTAAACTCTTTTATGGTAACACTTATTTTCTGAATAAAAAAATTTTCAGCATGGAAATCTTTACCTGTCACCATTCATCATGATAATTTTAATAGTATCTCCTGTTGACCTGATCATCTAGACTGTCTACTGCAAACCCTTTACTATTTTGCAGTCCATTAATTTCACGAATTTTAATTGTGTATAGTTTTGACAGCTTTAATTTTCCTGATATCCTTGAGAGATCTTATCAAAAGATGGCAAATTATTTAAATTAATGCTGCAATTGGTGCATTAGGTAGGACTGCAGAGATGGGGAGAGAGGGAGAAAAGAAAAAAATGGAAGGTTAAGAAGTTATCATCCGTATCAAAATGTAAGCTTAGGGTTAAATGGTGACATTAAGCATAGCCTTCAGAAAGAGATAGCCAGTAATTGGTATCAACCTCCATGACACTATGTTGCAAACATATCTTTTCAGATACAGTTCCTCTGCAGCAATTTCTCTCCTGTTAAGTAAAATAGTATACCGACAGCATAGTGTTATTTCAGCTAAACCAGAAAAAAATAAGCAAAGTTTGGTTCGTGTCTTTTTCTCTTGTTCCCAGTCACTGTATATTTCATTAACATCCATAAGGTTCATCAGAGTTTATCACTTTAAACACCTGTAGTCCAAGTCATCATCCTTTCCAGGGACAATTGAAGAAATCCAAAAAACAGCAACACATTTTTTGCAACAGCTTTCAAAATTAAAGGCACAATATATTAACTTTGTGAAAGTGAGTGCTGTTAAAATCAGGTTAATATGTGTTTTAGGCATTAATCTGTTAAAAACCAGTCTGGCTTACATCCAGATGCTTCTGTACCATGTTGTGCAGGTGACATACTTAGTTCTCCCACATCACAGAGGTAAATCAAAGCCATAACAATGCTTACTGAAGAATTTTGGTTTTGCCTTGTCATGTTCTTTTAATTCATTGTCATTGGAAAGCTTTGTCCTAATCTTCCTTGAGAGCCTATAACCTCCCAGCTGCTTTTTTGACATCACAGCTATTTTTCTGCCAGTGCAGTTTAATGTCCATAGCTACTGGAGCTTCAAAGTCATCAGTTGACAAGCTGGTGTTTGAGATATATATGTGAACTGCAAGAAGGAGGAAAAGTTCTGAGTTCAAAAGAAACAAGAAATAAATGCACTGCTAATCAAGAGTGGTTTAAAAAGCAACCTCTGTGTATTCAAAATAGAATCATCCCATTATAGAGGCAACCGTGTCAATCCAAAGTGTTTTGATTTGTTTTTATTAAATAAATGTACATTGTCTCCATGATTAATAATTGTAAAGTTATAAAAAACAAACAAGCTAGCTAGTTTCACATCTCCTTATTTGAAATTAAAGATGGCTTTTAATAGACAATTTAGAAATGTGTGTTGAAGATAGAGGTGAGGGATTCCAATCATACTGACGCATACTGACATTTTAAGGCTTGAAAAGGTATTAAAATGATAGAATTAATACACTCAAAAGAAACTGACCAAGCATTCTCTAAAAATGGTGACGGTTGCTTGCTTGTGTAAAATGCAAGAAAAGTTTTTCATGGAACAAGCTGGCAATACCCCATGATGTTGTAGACTGGAAGTTTTCTGGAGAGTTATGCCCTCCCTTTCCACGTGCACTGCTTCAGTTTCTGCTGCACACCTTTTCCAACCACATCGCTGGTCTTAACCACATGGCAATAGTTCTCTGCTAAGGGATACTATGTAAGATGAAGTCACATTCTATTTCTACAAGCAGATTTTCTTTAGGGACATGAAATCCCTTAAAACAGAATATGCAATCACTTTGTCTTCCTGATAGTAATGTGGAAATAAGCATGTTTGATTTATTCTTCCTCACATAAAAAGAAAGAGGAGTGTTAAGTGACTGTAAAATGGTCAGTTATTTGATTAATGGTATTTGATTAATACCTCTTTTGGAGGACTGGGGAATTCTGTTCAAACCTCAAATTTCTCTCAGTCTTGCTCCTCCTTGATAGACCTGCTTGCTAAACTCCACAAAATACCTTAATACTATAGTATACACTTTTTTTCTTTTTTCTTTTTTTTTCTTTTTTTTTTTTCAAGTGGGATTAGGTAGATTTAAAATCTTGTGTCTTCTATAAAGTAGGTAAACATCCTAATTCTGGAAGTAAACAAGAAAGAAAGGACTATGATTTTTTTTTTCTGGAAGATCTGAAAATTTCATGTAAAGTTGATAGGTTCTTTTCAATCAAAATCATTACATGAATTTCTTTTATACTCATAAATATTTGGTGACAGTAAAACTTGTGGTTTTTCCTTGAACAAATATTTCACTAGAAGAAGAAAAAGACCCCATAACTGTATGAATAACTTTCCAGATGGCTGCATTTATTGGAAAGCGGAAGGAGATTGTCAATCTGAAAGGATGATATCATAATTCATGAACAAAACTAGATAGGTTAATGTCATAAGGCCACTAATTAGATTTTCCAGTGCATATTGTGTACAGATTAAGCCAGGATACCAGACAGAGATCCATCTGATATAGATTGTTTGATATTTTAAATTTCTACTAAGGAAACTAGTGTGTTGTTAATATCCCTACTGCCACAAAGATTAATATCTCACTTAAATTATTTTAATCTGTTTTATCATATTTATTTTAAAGTTAGTACAATGTGCTCTGAGTTTGGGCTTTTGTGGAGTTGTTTGTTTGTTTCTTCATGTTAAATGCACTAGAGTTCTGGAAAATTGAGGAAAGTTCCAGAAAATTAACAGAACTAGAAAACCTGTCATTTTGGGTTCATAATCTCTTATTTCATGAACTTTTCTCATGCTGTGACAGATAAAATTATTTTGCCTCTGTTTATTTACCTTTGGTGGATGACAGAAATAGGTTAATAGTGTAAAAACACCAGTGTCACAGAAATACTTTTTTCAAATACATGGCTATTTATGATTTAATTAATAATATTAAGAGATTTTATTCATACTTTGATTCAAATTGGTCTTAAGTTGAGTAACCCTTATAAATACTAATGGACTCTATAAAAGCAGAGTATAAATAGTCATCTTAGTAATTCAAGTATCATGACAACATTCCAGTTAGATTAATATATAGACCAACTCTACAGTATATACCTATCTGAAATGTAACAGTAGATAGTTACACATATGGATTCATTAACACAGATTTCTTTCCCATGAAAACTTGCAGCGGTCCCAGATTACAGGTTTCTATACCACATCAGCCTCTCTCTATTAACAGTGTGGACTTAGTCTCAGATAGATACAGTTCCTCTTGTTTAGCTTGGATCAGAATCTGAGGGTTTTCCTCACTTGTGGATGATCAACAGTCACTTCTTCCTGGATATCTTCACCTCAGCATTCTTCCTTTTTCCTCTGTGATGATCTTTCTCACCATTTTCCTTTTCTGCCATTTTCCCTTTTACTCTTATTTTGCATCCTTTACTTTTTTCCCTTTCAGCTCATATATCCTATAGACATCTGAACACCAAAAGTTCTTCTGCCATAATCTTCTTTTCAGCCAATATTTTTTTCTCTGATGCCTTTCTTTTCTGCCTTATCTCCCACAATATCTTCTGTAGACTCCAGAGCTAGACTCCAGAGGACTGACAATTCCTGCAATATATTCCAAATGTAGCTGCAAAGAATATCTCTGTTTCTTTCATCTCTCTTGTATGTGAGAATAGTCTCTTCAGTTGAGAATTTTCTATTCATTAACATATTCAAGAGGCTTCTTTGGACCTCCAACACTGTTCAAAATTCCATTTTTCCTAGCATTTCAAGTTCTTGTCTTGTACCACACCACTGCTGTGCCTAAAAGGACAAGTTTCAAGAGACTCATTATATCTGTCCCATGGAAGTTACTGTGCTTCTTGCTATATTACATTTCATTTATCCCAGTTCATTCAGACTACATGACTTCTAAAATTTCCTTTTTTCAGAATTTTTTCTCTTCTGTGACACCTAGAAGAAATCTGTTGATGAAAATTGTTAGTTTGTAACAGGAAAAACAGAAATAGTAACATAATTAAACAAAAAGCTCCACTAAGCTAGACCAATAAACTTGCATGCTCATAGGCTCTTACTAGCACTGGTGTCCTGTACATAATCAGCATGACACTGGGAATCAGAAAACATCAGTCTAGCTGTGATAGGATATGTTCTATGAGCTGAAGTTTACATTTAAAGTAGTTATATATTGCTGAATGGGACCATCTTTCTTATTATAACCAGCCTTCAGTATTTAGAGGTGACCCTGATGTACATAATTACCTGTGAAGATTTTAGAGGGCTATTTACCTTACATGTAATTTATAGCACACCAAGAACCACATAGACTTTTCATGTGGGAATCAAACTCAAATATGTATTAAGACAATTTAAAATCTACTGTGAGAAGAAAACAAGAGTATGTGCAGGTGCAGCACCAGTAGAATTTTAAAAATAGTGAACATGGAAAGGTTTATAGACAATCATAGAAACTGGAACAGTTCTCACACTAGAATGAACTAAAAAAATTATGTGAAATATAATCCCTCTTGATTCAAAATAGGATTACCTGTCTATCCCTGAGATTAGGAGAAAGATATAATAAGTGTTGAATTTCTACTGATGAGGAATATTGTAGATAACAGTACTTCCAGCTTTCCAGTTACTTGCAACAGCTCATTCATAACTTAGACTAACACCTGTTACAACTGTAACTTCTGTTTGCTTATACTGTGTCTAAATCAGTGATGTTCTGATTAAAATATTTCAGAATATATAGTAATCATTTATCCTAAAAAAGGCTTGTGATTTTAGAATTTGTTGTGAACCTTGCTAAAATGGGAACCAATGCAAAACTTTTAAAAAATATACTAAAAGGCAAAGAAAGATAATAGAAAGTTTCAACACTCTAGAGATATATTTATATATATATAAATTACAACAATAAAACCTGGCAAAATATGGTAGTTAATATAATTACTAAAAATCCTAATAGCTAAAATTGTTCATAATAAATATATATAACTCTGAAACATAAGAAATTCTGTAAACCCATTTCTACTAATGGCA
>NW_010206281.1:0-9880 GCF_000695765.1 Mesitornis unicolor | reverse complement strand
CCGACGGGCGGGGGCTGTGCCCGGCTGCGCGTCCGCGGAGACCCGCGCCGCTGCCTCAGACCGGTGCGCAGGGCGGCGGACGCCGCTCTCCACAGCCCCTCGCCCGGTGTGCTCATATTGGGCACGCCTGGACGGGAAGGGCTAGAGAAACAACCCTTATATACGTTTGTAAGTGTATATGTGCAAATAGACACACATGCATAGGTCAGCTCGGTGGAAGGGGCCATGTATTTCGACCGCTGAGATCTTGGGTAGGTTTGTCAGTTCTCGTCATGCTTGTGCACCCCTAAATCTGTCACTGGATCCATGAAAGGCCTCACTAAAGGGGCAGCAGGGGATGCTGAGGGGTGGGATGGGAGGTGAGAACGCCTTGCAGCAGGGCACAGCAAGACCCGGCAACTGGAAGCTCTCCAGATCCATTGCTTCCTTGGCCAATGCAAAACAGAGAGAGCATCGTTTGCCCTTACAAACTTGACCAGCAGTGAGAGGAAATAATGCTGAACTTGATCTCTTCAGCTGGGGCACGACGGTGCTGTTTGGGAAAGGGAGGGGGGGCAAATAAAAGAGAGGCTTTGGAAGGCTCTGTGACCTCAGGCCTTAATTAACAGCAATTTTTTGTCTTGTATATAAAGAGAAGATAGAGTAACTTGTGGAAAACCAAAATGCATTTTCAATATAATTCTTTTTCTCTTCCTTTGAGCTGCAAACTCTTGAATTCATTCATCTCATTCAAACCGAGATGTTTTGCTTTATGAATAAGAACATCAACTACCCCATTGTGTCCTGTCACAGTATTCTGGTATTTCTACATCCTCTCCAAGGTCCACTTTCAGACTTGGAGGAATGTGATCTGGGAATTAAGTTTTGGACCATTTTGTTTCCATTTTGCAAATGTAAGGATGCTGCAGTGAAACACACAGTGGTTTCTATTTCTTCCTCTCCATAGGCATGTTTAACTCCCATTGACACTGATGTGAGTTATGCACATGTCTAAAGAGGAGAAAGGAGTCTTAGATCTTTTTCTCATCGTTTACATGAGATCAAAGGAAATCAAATAGAGTTAATGAAGGGCCAGATGGTGCTTTATTTGTGCTCTGGAAGACAGTATAAGAGAATGGGAAGGAATATCTGTAGTTTAACCTGGCAAAGAGGAGGAAAACTTACTATCTCATTTAATGGGCACCGAAGCAAGTATGCCATATCTTCAGAAGTGGGAAAGGTTTGCTTGTTTTCTCTCCCTCAGTAGATTTTTGGATGCAGGGCTACGGTTGCTTTTGGAAGGTGTCGATTGAAGAGATTCCAGACTCTGAAATCTTTCATGTTTTGTCTTTTTTGGAAACACAAATTTCTTTGGACCCAGGCAATTCTTTAGTTTTTGCTTTTGAGCCGTAGGACATGGGCGCTCCTCTGGCAAGAGGCACAGGATGCAGTGAACTTTACCAACTGTGCACACAGAGCAACTCATACCACGTAGGATGTGCACAGGGTCAGGACCATCCCGTGCTGTGCCTCTGTGCCAGCTCTGAGCTCTTTCCCCTCTGTCAGCTCCAGCTGTCCCCACAGTCTTCAGAGAGGAGATTGTAGCCTTGGGCATGATTGATGACAAGTTACTTTTACCCTCACTGCTGGCAGGATTAATCAAACAGAGAGGAAAATTTGTTTCTCTGTAGACCTTACATTAATCCTGCCAGGCTCGTCCTGATACAGCGTACCCAAAAGTATCCTACCTGGGAGCTCTTAGGGGAAAACAGAGATGTTTTTGTGGATGATTAGGCCCGCCCATGCTGATCTTTCAGGGATGAATCTGTGGGGACAGTAGAGGCCATCTTATTACTTGTCCTACGTGCATGCCATCACTGTTTTAATGCATGACGCACTAATTCGAGGATAACTTAACACCAGGCCACAGATTTCCCAAGAGCTTGATGTCATGTGTTGGCCTTGCATGATATTGTAATGCCAGTTGACAAAAAAAAGTCACTTTAGGGATGTTCCCCAAGGCTCCTTTTGTTGACAAAGTAGCTCTCTGGATTTGAAGGCTTTGCAGTTGAGCTGTAGGCCTGGAGGCTTTCCTGTTTTAAAAGCAATGGGAAAAGATGCAACTAACATCTGTACATTTGTTTAAGGATGCCAGAAATTGTTTGTGTTTATGATTTTATTTTCAGAAAGTTGTATCAAGAGTACTTTAATAGCAGTATAGACCCATCCACTCTTTGCCCCCTGGTACAAACCTAACATTACAGCTCCAGCTGACATTATTTCCACCTGCTTTAAATGTGTTCATGTGCCTCTAATCCTGTGTGCAGCTTCACATTTGTACCCATTTCCTGTATTTTATAGGCACATGTGGTATGTCGAGGTTTGGAAATGTAAGCCCTCATCTTGTGCTGCTTGTTTTTTAACATTAGTTTTCCCTGGCTGTACTCCTTGTTGAAAAAAAGAAAAAAAAGAAAGAACAAACAATTTTTTTTCCTGGTGAGGTTTAAGAAAAAACTTGAGAACTTCCTTGCTCTTTTATATATCTAGCACTTTTATTGAGTGAGTGTGCAGTAATTTGGTGGGTTTACTAAGTAAGTTGACAGTTAATGGGATACATCTGCAATAGATTCCAAAATAACTGGCTGCTTAGAAATATGGAAAAGACTCGCATTCTCACTGCTTTCTGTTCTTTTGAGACATTCCTATCTGCTTCAGCTCCACGGAAGTCGAGATTCCATTAAAGGTCCATATATGCCAAGAGCTGCTACCAAGTATAACAAAACTCATTAGAGCTGACCCTTCCAAAACTGCTATAATATTAGAAAAATATTATGGATTTTAATATAAAGGATCTAAGAAACTATGTTAAAAACACACAAAATCATACATACACCTGGAGCTACACAGTGGCTTTACGAGCCTTGAGAGCATAAAAGAAACCTCAGCCATGGAACAAAGAGTCCAGACTTCATTTTCAGCAGACAAATTGGCTGCTTCACATCAGTGACCCATCCTTGTGTTTCCTATGAAGAGGAGAATATCAACATAACAATCCTTCTGCTGGTGCACCATGACCCAGAAGGGTTTGGAACCCTCTGGTGTTGGGGGATGGAGACTCAGTCGGCTGGTGATGGAAATCTTCAAGAGGAAAACTCAAACCAGCAATCTTATATCCCGGAGAAAATGTCTCCATTTCCTAAACTTACTTCTTCATGGCACAAAGGGCTGCTCCGCCCTTTACATTAAGGTTGATTTTTAGGGCTAGGTCCCCACTAGAGGAAGACCATGGTAGTGCGAATGCATGTGAATGAGCAGGATAGGGGAAGAAAAAACAACACATGCAGAGCCTGAGTGGATGTATCTGGTGTCCTGTGGTTCCTGAGGAGAAAAAAAGGAACAAGATGAAGGAAACAGAGCAGAGCTTTCCTGTGTCTGAGTAACTTCCCATATGAGGGGGGGTAATATCTTTACTGCAGCCCAATTAACTTCCATTTGACAAATTTTAGATGGCTTCAGATAGGTGTTTCATGGTTATGAAGACAAATATTTTTGGTAAAGAGTTGATATGCCATGATGCCCTCTGTGACACTGACGTGTCTAGCCTTGCAATGCACGGGTCACTTTTTGCTTGTTGGGGTCAAAAAGTTGGTAGTAGGAAGACCTTCATCAGCCTCCTTCTATAATTTGTGAACAAGTTCCCCATACCGCCTTGCCAAATGCTGCTGAAAGCCCCGACACGTGTCTGTTTATTCATTAGAATGAACGAAAGGGTAGAGACATAGTGCTAATGTTTATGTTCCAATTAAGGGATTCGTTTATGTTGCCTCACTTAAAAATATTCTCCTCGGAGAAAATATGAGCCCAAAGCTGATTTATCAGGTTTAAATTTAAGAAAACTATATTGTCAGAATAACCACACATTCCTTTTTGCACCGCTATTGAAATCTGTTTCCTATTACCATCTCTGCATCAGACAAATACAACCAAGTTATTTACAGGCTGTGAAAGATACTAAATCTTTTCAGAGTAACATTACATTGGATCACAAATTCTCACTTTTAATAATAATTGACAACAAACTAAAGTGAAGGATATTCACAATTAGTAACAACAACACATAATGCTCTCCCAGTGCCTTGTATCTTCAAGACCCTATGCAGACATAAACTGCTGACGTTTTATTAATGTTTACTTTGGAAGGATGTTAAATATTGTTATCTCCATTTTACAGATGGTGAAAGAGGCTCAGTAGGATTGTGACTTGCCTAAAAACCTCAGAACAATTTAATTGCAGAAGCAAGACCAGAACTCGCAAGCTCTTGGCTCCTGCTTGTGTGAGAGAGTGAAACACATTTTTAAGAGCATCCTGTGACTTAGGAATCCCAGTTCCAGCACACATCAGGGCTTGAGCAGCTTTGGGGCAGCACAGCTCCTCAGGGGCACTCTGGGCTCCCAGCTTCCATTAACTTTGAGTGATTTTGGCGCTCTTGAAAACCCCTTTCAGTCCTTCGAGGGGAGTGCGCAACACCTGTGATTCATCGCAGTGGCGCACAGAGGGGTAGAGCAAAGGCTGGGAGTGAGGGCCAGCGATTCAGAAGCCAGAGGGCCAAGCACTGAGCAGGTCCTTCCAGGGCGGAGGATCCAGAGGGGGAGCCAGCAGCACTGCCAGCTCTTCTCACCAGCGTGGTTTTCTCAGGAGCGGAGACAGGAAAGTTCTGAAGGCAAAGCTCCAGCCCTCTTACAAACTTCACCTCTGCTTCAGGAGGAAACCCTCCTTGCCTGGCCCCCTGTGTCTTGCCCTCCACCTCCAGGAGAAGAGAGCAGCTCAGGTGGATGCACATCCCCGGGCTCTCTGCACCCCTTTTCCCAGCCAGCCCCTGCTGCTGGGCTGGGAATGGGGGAACTGGGAGTGAGAGAGCTGTGGAAGTCCCTGCAGAAACAGGGGCAGATCTGGGGTGGGTGGACATGGTCAGGCAGCAGCATCTGTTGCTGTCAGATGAAGGGGGTGCAACAGTGGAAAAGGCGCTCAAGCTCATAGGAGGGACCAAAGACATCACACGAACATGTAGGTGTTTGGTGGTGTCTGTGTCTTGCTGTTGCCCAAATTGTTATCTTTTTACTTTGGCAGTACTAGTATGCATCTAATTGGGAGTCTGGAGTAAGAGTGGTTAGAACTGAGAAGGCAGCTTGCTTCATCAGCAGGAGAGAGACTGGATTTTGCAGACTAGGACCAGCTTCCCCAAAATACTAGTGAGAAGGGAAAGGAAACCTTGGATGGGAGAGAGGATGTCAAGGCATATGCAGAGAGCTGGGTGAGAGGCAGCTCTGCAGAAGGAGAGGCATCCCTGCAGCCTCAGCAGGAGTGCAGCTCTCCTTCGAGGGACAGATGTCAAGCCCTGATTTTCACGTCCAGGTTTCAAACTTGATTCCTTGGCTATGAGTTTTGGCTTTAGACAATGCTCAAAGGGATGCAGAAACCATTTACAGTACAGCCGTAAATACTTGTGTCCATGTTTAGAAATGCTCAGTGGCTTCATCACATCAAAATATTTTGGAGAGGTATATGGCTGAGTGCTTATTGCTAAGAAGATCTCAAGGTAATTTGGAATAATGAAGAAAGAGAAAGGCCTCCCTTATGTGGGAAAAAACTACCAGGCCAGAGGACCACTTTGTACGCCAAAACGTATTAAATTCAAGGGAAAAACAACTTTTAGATGGCCATGTGCCTACATTTAGAAATTTAATTGAATTTGGAGTAGGCTTTATAGACTGAGAGACTCACAGCATGAGATTAATTACGGCAAAAGCAAGCAGTGAACTGGCCAGTTGGTCCTACCTGGTGTATAAAAAAAATCTAGTGGAGGTGGTCAGGACAAATCAGGTAAAATCTCTGGATGGTGGAACCTCTCCAGGGCTCAGGTTGGGGAAAGGTTAAGGGTCTCTGGGAAAAAAGTTGCTTTTTAATCTTTCTTTTTGCTTGAACATGCTAATGTCCCAAAGGCCTGTTCTTTACATAATTCTGTTTGCACAACATGAAGGGGGTACCAGAGCTTTGCCAGCTTCATGTAATGCATTGCAAAATCCTTGAAAATACTGTCTAAAAATATTTATGCAGCAAAAAAAGTTATTTCACACATTTCTAGTCAGCAGCCAGCTTTTAAAATAAACCAATCTGTCCTCAGAAATAAAAAGAAGAAATAAAGATCCAAATTCTCAGTTGGTGTAAATTGCCAGACTTCCACTGAAGTCAATGTGGAGTTGCCAATCTAAACTAACAGAGGATCCAGTCCAGAAACCATGAACGTCACTTTAAAAGTCTTTGAAATAGTGTTTGCAAAACATCATGAGCCTGTAGAGCACCTCGCAGAATGGCAAAGCGTGGAGACAGCCTCCAGGTACCCCAGGACAGACAGCAAACAGCAGTGCTCAGACTGAAATTATGCTCGAGGACTGTTACATCAGCTAATATGTAGTGTTCAGACAGTACTGATGAACAGCATGTATTGATCGATAATTGCTTCTCCAGTAAACCAGCTGGCACAGTAACTAGGGATTTCTCATGCTAACATAGTTAAATATTTAAACAAATATGTTAAAGCTAATGAAATACGTATTTGTTTGAATTTTTGACATAGATTAACAAACAAACATACTGTGAGCTCCCACGTTCCTCCAGCAGATCATGTATCTGAACCTGGGAAAGCTTCCTTCAGACAGGCCCTGTTTGGTGGCTTCTCCCCTGTCTCCCTCTTGCTTGCGGGGCACTGTACAATTTTTAAAGGCATGTCCTAGGGCTAACACCTTGGCCAAAACCCATGGCTACATTTGTGCAGTGTCCAATGTGATAGGACTTTGTTCCGGGCCTCTGGGTGCTACTATAATATTAGCATCACTGTCCCATAATAATAGAAAGAGGACATGTTTTATGAGAACTCCAGTCTCAGCACTGGAAAAAACAGCCATTATTGGAAAGCGAACGCAAAGCTTTTTGGCTGGAAAATCTCCTGGTGAACTTCAAGAGAAGCTTCTGAGACCAGGGGCCAGGTCCTCAGGTGACACAATCTGGCATAGCCTTTCCTGAATTGATTGGGTCGCCCTGGCTCACACTGGCAACTTTAATCATAAGGATTAAACACAAACCAACCATGCTGAATTTGTTTTTTGTTTACTGCAGTGGTTTCCACCAGTCTGAGGTGGAGGGCATGGGAAAATAATCGTGCTTGGCTTTCCTGTTCTGAGCGTGGACCCTGAAGTTAGCCCTTATATCACCAAAGGTGGACACAGAAACCTACCTCTGCCTTCTGCCAGAGCCAAATTTAAAACCTTGATGGCTTAAATGAGCTCCATGGGGGAAAAGTGATGGGTTTGAAAGGGAAAGAGAAAAAAATATCAAGGGTGATATTAAAAATTAAAATATAACAGCTACAGAGCTTTCACATGGCAAAAATGGAGAAAACAAGAGTTATTTGTGGGCACCAGTTAAGAACACAGCCTGGAGGGGAACCAAAGGCTGCGTGCCCCTGTTCACAGCTGGGAGATGCCCGCCTGCTGTTGGTGAGGAGTTTGCCCAAGCCACTGCTGGCTGACCAAGGAGGAAATTACTTTCTTCAGCCTGTGAACTCCTCAGGACAGAAAAATCTTGTTCTTATGAGTGTGTGAGGTGCCGGGAAGAGCTAGGTCCTGCTTGCTGATAGAGACAGCTCACACTGAAGACCTCTTTCCAAAGGCCAGGGTCCAACATTGCCATGTTGTGCTGGTTGACAGCTGGTGAATGCTTTCCTACTTCTGCAACGAGGGGGCTAGCGACGTAAGCTTTGCTGCTGTGCATTACAGGAAAACATTCACAGGGAAAGTTCTGCATATTTGCCCTGAAAGAAAGAAACATCATCTTTCGTATCAGATGAACTTTGGGATACCAACTTGTTGAGTGCTCTACATTGCAGAAGCTAAATGCTTCCCCCGTGGAAGACGAGTGCAAATGTTTGCATTAGTTATATGTCATCCAACTATCCGGCTACAAACGTGTGGTATACTTAATGCATGCTTTGCATTAAATATAAAATATTAAATATATGTTGCATACTGCTGGATAACATCGCCACTAGAAGAGATTTAATAGGTACACAGTATAAAACTCAGACTTCTAATTTGCCATCATTGCATTATCTTAAACTATAACTAATAATTATAAGAAACTTCTGTGTCTCAACTACTCTCGAAGGGTTTTATTAAGTAGATCTTCACATTTTAAAAAGCTGTCCTGATAGCCTGCTTGTTTCATAGAAAAAAAGAAAAGAAGGAAAAAAGAGAAAGAGAAAAGGACAGCTCTCCTGCCAAAATAAATCAATGAGTTCATGGATTAAATGTGTCTTCAGAAACCCATAAAGATGGGGAGTAATGTTCTCCCTTTTCTTGGAGTAAGTTTTAGGACACAAATTCTGTTTCTTGAAGTGTAGACATTATCTGTTATTTGGCAACAGTCCTTTCAAAAACATTGCTGGCACTTTTGTGGATTGGTAGATTCAGGCTTTAACAGCATCTAAGAACTATAATTTCCCAATTTTCACAAATCAAGAGTACCTATAATAATGGTACTAAAGCTAGATATTTTTTTCTGTCTTTTTCTTTCACTGACCCATTATTTTTCTTTTATTGTCATTTCTTACCTCCTAGGACCAGATAACAGAAGAGGAATGATAAATAGGAAGCTAACCATGAAGAACATTCCCAGAAAGCTTTGCCTAAATATTTAAAACAAACATGGAAGTTATAAAACTGAAAAAAAAA
Source organism: Mesitornis unicolor (assembly GCF_000695765.1). Taxonomy (NCBI): domain Eukaryota; kingdom Metazoa; phylum Chordata; class Aves; order Mesitornithiformes; family Mesitornithidae; genus Mesitornis; species Mesitornis unicolor. The sequence continues at coordinate 1,114 of NW_010206281.1, read as the reverse complement.
TTCAAAATACGAGTAGTATGACAGGATACTTAACAATTTTTAGCTACTTTTATTTTAGACATATTTTAAATTATAAAATGCCTTGATAGCAAGCTTTCTATTGAAATTTCATTTTCTGATTTGTTTTAGTTTCTCGTTTTCTTACCATTATTATTGTCAGATAGATGCAATACTTTTTCTCAGAATCTGTCTGTTACTATTAGTGTTATTTGCATGATTCTGTGTTTTATTATTGTGACTGAATTGCTCTAAGGCTCATTAAATTTATTGTAATATTGGAGACAATTTTATTGTGTTACATTTGTTTCAGGATTCAAATGCTATTAATTTGGAAGGGGATTTCTATGCACTCATCCACTCCTTCTCATGAAATCAGTAGTCTTAAACAGTTCCAGAACTCTTTTTTTCTGTTAATTCTTTACAGTCACTCATCTGAGTAAGAAAAAGTCTTTGATAAGATAAAATGAGATGAATCCTGCAAAGCAAAAGGAATGAGTTCTGCTGATTTTGGTGGAGATATCACAAATGTCATCATGATTGAATGAATCTTCTAACAGGAACCAGCTGATTTTACAGACAAAAGTCCTGATCCTCACTTTGATAAATCTCTTCTTGTTTCAATGAAGATTGCAGTATTAGACCCACATGGAACTTGGTCGGAGGCCAAGGATGGGAAAGGGAACGGAATTTTTTTCCCCATCCGATGTGCTGAGAATGGAGACATTAGTTTGTGATTAGGAGTCTGACTCTATTGTGCAGATTTACTCTCACTATTGTCCTTTAAGAGCAAAAGAAGGGTAATTGAGGTAAAACCCCTTTTTCCTTTAAAATGATGACTTTCCACCCATGCTCACAAGACCCCCCTATGTGCTCATGTGCTCCTGTGACCTGTCCTGCATAATGGCTGTATGCCTACATTTGCACAAAGATGGTACCAATAGTACCATATGAAAGCACACATCACACTCCTGTAAACTCCCCAGGGAGGCTGGGAATCTGGCTCAGACGCTGTCATCAAAATGTGCTTGTGTATGGTGTCTTTTGGTATGTATGCCAAAAGTATCCCAATTCTCTGCCGAGAGGGGAATCTCACAGAATCACAGAATCACAGAAC
>NW_010206280.1:0-5900 GCF_000695765.1 Mesitornis unicolor | reverse complement strand
CGGCGGGGAGAGCGGCGAGGCATCGGGCGCCGGCCGCCCGGTCTGGAGGTCGGAGGGCAGGGAGAGGAGAAGGAGCTGGCAGGCAGTCGGCGAGACCCAGCCAAATTTTGACCTCAGGCAACCAGTTCTAATGGCCAAACGCAGAACAAGTCTAGCCACTCTTCCTGTGCCAGAGAAGAAGAAGGGAGAAAGAAATTAAAAATAAGAAAGACTGGTCCTGGGTGTTTTTAAGTACCCAACTCCAGTGAGTGGAAGTCTACCATCCAAAATTGACAAACGTGATTGAATGTCCTACGCTTCTTGGTCTGGAGCACCTCCTCAGGCTTCACGTTTCCTGGTGAACTGGCTGTTTATGTGGTGGTTGTCCAGAGCATGCAGTTGAAGGGCTGGGACAGAAATGATCACCTTCCAGTTGCAGCTGTGTGCCAGTGATTAGGCACTGCTCAAACATCAGGCTGTGCTTCGCTGGACATGGTTGAACTTACTCTCCGCTTGATGATATTGATGATAAGGTGTAGGGTCTTAAGTGCAAGTAGTATAGGATCTGGCAGGTTTCACGTAGACGGTTTTTACTTTGACATAGTCTTTCAAACTCTTTGACGAAGGTCATAGTTAAGGGATGACATTGCTCTGTTAGGACTTCATTTTGCCGTGTGGAACACAGACCTCCTTTCAGGTGAGCGGGACTTACACTCTCCTATGTGGTGTTAAATTATCGGACGTACATGATGGCTTGAATGGATGGTGGCTTGAATGGATGGCATTGTTGACCTTTTCCACAGCATTTTGCGATATGTGGTGTTTTATTTTGCAATTCTAATGATACTGCATGTCATGCGTACTGTTGTTGTGACTCTGGTATAGCCAGTGGGAATTCTGTGAAGAACAACTTTGACCCAAAAAAGTTAGTGATGCAATTTTGTGTTAGTAACTTCTGGGATGCTTAAAGGGTCTTTGCCTGGTCTTGTCTAAGTTTCCTTCTGATGTCTGGATTAGTTCCAGAAAGAAATAAACTTGTATTTCTTAGGCAAATGGTATCCATGCTGGTGTAGCTCCTACTCATAATTTAAAAATTCTGCTTTTTTATGATCTTCGTGTTACTATAAGACAACAGTTTTTGGCAGTTGGATGTGGACTGTGCACTGAGTACTACTGCGTGGTGTACGAGTGATGTTGCTCAAGTAGTAACTGGGCATGCAGGTGTTCTGGAGAGAGCTGGTTTACAACCCAGTCTGCAGTCCATTTTAGACCCAGTCACTTTGCAGGCGTTTGCAGGGATGAATGTGGATTGTTGGTACTGTGGTTCAGAGCCTCTGAATCACTTCCTTTCTTTGTTCCTCCATTTGAACTGCTTTAGCTTATCATTGTATGATGTGGAAGAATTCTATCCACCATGACAGGTAAGTGGATGTATGGCTGTTTGTTTCTTCTTGTGTGATGTGTTTAGAATATGACTCAGCTGGTTATGGTGTAAAATCTTCATCTGAGTTTTGGACATGTGGAAAGAAGAACTTGCAGGGCTTTGCTTATCGATCCATCTACATTTTGCATCTCCACTGTGAAGTTCTCCATGAGAGAGGTCAGAAGAAATGTGTAGAAAGCTGAAGAGTTTGTATGTCTAGCAGGTAGCAAGTGTGTAGATGGTAGTAGCTTCGTTTAAAAAACAACTCCGCTTTGCCTCCCTGCTCCTTCCTGTCCCAGAAAACCAACCGTGTCAAAGACTCATTAGAAAGCAGCTCTTACAGCTGCGATGTCCCACACCACTTAGCACGTGAGATTAAGTGCCTTGTGCCTGCAGAGCTAACACCTCCATTCTTGCTTGGATACAGCATTCTTTTCTCTTCTTCTTCTTCTTCTTTCTTTTCTTCTTCTTCTGAACAAGAGAAATATGTGGGTGGCAGGATGACCATTAAACAGTGTCAGGATTTTAGCTTGAAATATGTTGAGGCTGTTGCTGTAAATAAATAATTTGGGACTTACAGTGGCATTCCAAAGGTGTACTCCACTCCTGGTTCCTCTCTGATGCCATTAGCCGTGTCAGAGTCCTTCAGGGTTTCTTACTGAACTTCAGCAAATAAGGCAGTAATTACCTCTGCACTTGGGAGTATTTAATACTGTCTGCAAAACTGTTGTTAAAGCCAGTCATTATCTAGGAACCATGATAAAGCACATTAAAAAGTACAGTGTCTGTTACCTATACAAACTTCTCATATTTTGGTGACACTCAAGAAACTTAAGTATAAAATTTCAAGTTTTGGAGACAGATGTGCGCATTTATTTTGTCATTTCATTCATTTTCTACTGTCGTGTTCTTTTAAATGGCTTTACAACCTTTTAAACTTAAAGGTAAATTCAATTAATATCTTTATATTGACATGAAATAAGATCACAGACAAAATAACCTCAATGTTTGGTACCTTTTTCTAGTTAGAAGGGGCTTCTACTCACCTGAAATACCTCCTATTATATTTCCTTGTGGACTGTGAAGCAGGTACCAGTTTATTGTAGAAGCAAAAGAGCACCCATTGGGAATTCTGTGTTTACTGGTAGTCAGTTCTAGATTTCTGTATTCGAACAAGACACTTTACATCAAAAACGAATTACTTCCATTAAATGATAGAAGGTAGGTGTTAGTTTTGAAGGGGGAGGTTAAGTAATTTTTCCCTTTAACAGTAAGGAAGGCTGTATGCATTTTAGTGTCATTCTCAGGCTGTATCAAATACTAGTTTGGCTTTGCTTGACTTCCATGTACTTATGACTTGAAGCTTTTCTCAGTGTCTGAGTGAGTCACTGAATACTCCTTCCCTCCCCCCCATAGAGGTAACCTGTTAAAGAACTATGGTGCATATTCCTTAGAAATATCAAACCAAAAATAAAGGACTGACAAAAGGGTATTCAGCAAGGCAGCCCTATTTTGCTTTATGTTTCAAATCCACTGATGAATGCGTTGATAGGAAATCCTCGTTAATGTTGGTAACAAACAGAAAAGGTCATGTATTTACTCTTCAATACCAAGTTTGTTGGTTCACATTACAGTTGTTGTCAGTAATCCGAAGTAATATTTTGTATTTTCCATGTACAATTTAATTCTCACATTACCTGACCCCAAGTAGTTCTCTCACAAATGTTTTGGTATTAAAAGTGTATGAGATGGCTTTAGAGGAGAAAAAAATTCTGTACGAACAGTGCACCTAACTTTATTTTTCCTAGCACAGAGCGTCCCATTTACTGCAATAGAATTCCACTTGATCGATGAATATATGAATCCATTATGCGTATCATAGAGATGCTCATGAAGCTCACTTTCGTGCTGCTTTTCTTTTTTTTATATTTTGTGGCTTTATATACAGTGAACATAATTGGACGTTCAGGGACAATGATGTTGAAGCCTAAAGTCTTGTTTTAACATTGTGTCAGATTATATTATACCACTTTACCTAAATAACCCGAAGATTATAATTAAATCTCTGAAGGGGACTGTCACATGCATGTATTTCTGGATCACAATCATAAAATCAGTCTTTAAAGCACAGCAGTTTTTGCACTGAAGTGTTGCTCTTTGTGGAAAAGCGATGTTTTAAAAAGCGGCATCTTCTCACTGACACGATGCAGTGCTTGTGGACAGGAGGCTTGTCCACCGTAGTGACAGCTTTCAGTTAAATCTCAGTCTGTTTATGCAGCTGTGTAAGAATGAGCTGCAGTTTATTTTAGCTCACGTGATCCACCAGATAGATAATGTATTTAAAGATGAGTTACGACATCTCCCATTTATACCTGCACTCAGGTACCAGCAAAGTCAAAACTTGAAGTTCATAACAGCACAGTTCGGCCTGCTGAATCCTTATTACATGTGGAGACATGCAAATCGGAGAGAAGATCTGCAGATGCAGAGTTTAGAAAATAATCTTTGGTTTACAAAGTGAGGAAACACAGGCTTTTGAGCGCTGTGGCTTTCCATCTTGCATCTCTTTCAATGGAGTCACTTTTTAGGAGAGACACGTACTTAAAACTGCTTATTGAACTGGAAAGCAGAAGTCTATTTTTAAAGTATTTCACACATGTACCTTCCAAGACAGAGGTGACTTGCAAAGAGGTATTTAAGTAAATGTTATTATTTCTCAACTTAAATCAACCTCTTTATTGACAGAACAGTTCCAAGCTGAAGAACAAGACTGATTTCACAAGCAGAAAACAGCAACATGAAGTAGGGTCTGGGAAATCCAGGACAGAGTTAAGCCCTACTTCTGCAGTAGAATGGCAGGCTATGGGTGCAGTGCTGATTTCAGTAATACCAGGCTTGTTCCGAGGTTGCTAAGCATCTGGGCGTCTGCAAGTGACACCTTGTTTGTTTGTTTGCTTATTTTTTAGTGGAAAAGCTTTACTAAAAGCTGTTTTGAGGACCTGGCTAATTCTCTGTACATTGTCATTGATCTATTATCAAAATCAGATTTTAGAAGAAAACTGTCCTCAAAATAAGGTAACCTATGAGCAGTATTACTCTCAGTTGGTAGAAATACAGAAATCTTGCCACCTGATGAAAGTTTTCAGGACTCTGTTCCCAATTAGGTGTGATTTGCGGTGCAGACACTACTGGTCAATCCTAAACTGGACAATCACCTGGACAATAGATTCAACTGAGGTAGAAAGCCAATAACAAAGAGTTAACCTGAGGATCCTTCTGCCCAGGTCCTGGAGGTCTCTAAATGAAAGACACTGAGTGAGTTTCCAAAGCGTGACTGGGTAACTCTGGCAAGATTCATTATCTTACTAAGGAATCCCAGTGTCGAGCTGCATAGGGAGCATTACAATGCACATAATGACCGTCTTGTTTACCTACAGCGTCACTCCTTTACCATGATTCCAGCTTCCTCATTACATTGTGAACGGCCTCGCATATTTTGGGATACCGAAAACCAGTTGATTTCTTGTGCACACTACTGTTTTGTCACAATCTTAATTGTTTTATCAGGATCAAGTGTAGTTTATCTCAAGATACAAGTCATATGCATATTCCTCCTTGGAAGGACTACTGAAAATATACTCTGTACCACTCTTTGAAGTGTAAAAGCACACAGCGTGGACTTTTCCACCTCCAAAGACATGGAACTCAACATGCTCCCTTTCTTTGTCCAGGTTCAGTGTTCCTAGCTATCCCAAGATTAAAATGGCCTAAATTTTTGTAGCTCTTTTTGAATTACAAATACAATGCTTTTCTTTGGGTTGGTCTTTGGATCAAAATTAAAATCCAGCAATAAACTCATTGTTTAGTAATTGTTTCTGAAAGTTAAAATATTTAGCGAGAGGCTGTTCAAATAATGGCAAAATTTGAATATGATCTAAAATTGAAAGAAATTGGCTAATTTCTTTTTTAAATCAATGGAGTAATTGTGATGGCCAGCTATGCTGTAAATAGCTTTTCTTTGTCCATTCATTTGACTTTTAGTAGTATTACAGTTTCTTGGCTCTGTACATTTTCATCAGTGCAATCCCTTTTTGTTGTTCCTCCTTAGCTGTATATTTTTCACACAGTTTCTGCACATTTTATGATACTGGCATCCTGACACTGGTAAAAAAGATTAATTAAATAGTTCACAGTTCCTTGTGTTTAAACTAATAGAACAATATAACATCAAAAAAATTAAAGTGAACTATTTGCAGTGTAGCTCAACTAGTAGTATGGGAATGCTGGCTTGCTTTACATTCATGCAAATAAGAGTATTCTGGTTTTGACAAAAGGAAAATCATCCTTTTGGCCTACTGAACAGCAGTCACACTCCTTGTTGACTATCAAAACTTTAGACTGGTAATACTGCAAAGCTGAAGGGAAATACACCTCAATATTGCAAAGCTGAAGGGAAATGGCTGGACAATTGGCTGGAAAGCTGCCTGCAGGAGAAGGA
>NW_010206279.1:0-5987 GCF_000695765.1 Mesitornis unicolor | reverse complement strand
TCTGTGATTCTGTGATTCTGTGATGTGCTTTGGTGGCAAAATACATCCTGACATCAGGGTGCTTGGACTGTTCTGGCATTAGAGAAGAGCAGGCACTCAGGAGATTAAGCAGTCCACCGTGTTGGATTTGAGGGAGCTCATGTTGGGGCTCGAGTGCACCCTGAAACCTCACAGCCCCTTCCCCACTCCCTGGGGTCTGCATGCTAGGCTGGCTCTGGTACAGCGTGTAGCCAGGGCCTGGGCTGCAGTGAAGAGAGCTGTGTGACAAAAGAGCTGTGAGGACCCTCCTCAGTGGCTTCTTCCTCTTCACCAGGGAGCAGTGCTCAACTGTGGGCCCTTGCCCAAGGGGCGCTGTGGGTGTGCCAGTGCCTGGCTATGGCCCTTGCTGATCCTGACCCACTGATGTGACTTCCCAGCTCCACCAGTGACCTGCTCAGCACTACAGACCTGTCAGGAAAGCTGGACTGCTGGCTGATGCCACTCGCTGTCACTGACCCTGCTCTGCATTTTTGTTTGGGCACTGTGAGAGCGTGCCCTTGCCAGGGAGGTCACTGCCCTGCTGGAGTTGTCGTCACTCCTGGCTCAGCCATCCTTGCAGAGCAGTCTGCCCTTGCTGCTCCCTGACCACTTAAACCTGCTCATATTTGCCTTCAAAATGCCTTCAGAATTGTTTTTTGCCATTGTTCTTTTGGCGTGTAGGCAACAATAAACGCAGATGTAAACAGAAATCTCCTTATCTTTATTATATCTCTTCACACATCTGAAAACAAAAATGACTAAGATTAGCATGGGGAGATGATCCATATTACTTCTTGTCCATGGTACAAGATGACAAATGATGTATCACAGTCTTTGAGATTAACTTCCTGTGTTGTAGAAGATAGTATGATATAGATTTGCATGAAATAATTTTGATTAGTTTAATAACATGTATATGCAAAAAAAAAACCCCAAACAAAACCAAAACTTAAGGACCAAATTAACAACCTATAGCAAATAAAAGTACAATCATGTTCTCCTATTGTGCCAGAGCCAAAGCACATTTAAAGATTACACCCTGCAGATGATGAAGGAAGGCTAAAAGGTAAAATGTGACAGACAATTTCTGGATTTTCAAAATGCTGAGACTAAGGTTAAGGACAAAATGCAGATCTAGTTTTTTAATAATTATCCGAAGTTAAATTCAGAAACCAGGTATCTAATCTATGCTGCTAAAAACAACGTCTTTGTCTCTTCAGGATGTTTCTGGATCCGGATCCTAATTTATGTCCTTCTCTTCCAGACTAGTTTGATGACTAATTCTTTCTAGCCTAAATTCTTTTACTTTCTTCTATTAATCGGTACAATTTATTTTATAATTGTTGTCAGTAGTATTATTCTTTTTATTCAGCTTTATAAGGCTCCTGTCTGCTTTTCCTGACACTGAGTATATTGTAAAGGAATAATTACAAAAAAATTATAATTATTTCTTCACAAGAGAGGATCTGCCTATACTGCTATTGCGACAGACTACAATAGTTCTATATGCATTTCTCGTAAAGATTGCAGTAATAACACTAAAGTTGTTGGTGAATCTTGTTCCAGACCTCTTAGGTAATTAATTATAGTTCTTTAACTAAATTATGCTCCAGACATGTGATTGCCACTATTTGCAGCCCAGCTTGTGAGAATGCAGGTAATTTTCCTTTTGTGACTAGAGCTTAACCAATCTGCCCAGTGAGATTTTTCAATCAGGACTGTATTCAGTAGTTTGGACGTACCAAAATGAATGCTGCAGCTTGGTAACCCTAGAGCTGGAAACTTGAGAAAGGAGAGGTCCATTTAAGAAAGATGGTATTACCAAAGAAACTCAACGTCGGAGCAGAAATATGCTCAGATGCTGCTTGCGAGATGGCAAACACACTTCCTCTTTCTCCATTAAAATCCAGTCTGTTTTGAGAAAAGAGGAGTTTGAATATGAGTGTCTCTCACTATTTTTCAACTGTGTAAAAGTGAGTGGGATCTCCTAACCTGATGACTAACCTTCACTTCTAGTTTTAATCCACTGTATCAAATTTAGGGCGCTGGTTTTGTCTCAATAGGCCCAACAGGTTCTTTGCTTCTGTTTAGTAATTCTTAAGCAATTCTATCTGTGACTTTTTTTTTTCTCTAAAGCCTCCTAGAGAGACAGAGAGTGTCATATTATGTTAATAACTCTTCAAATAAATGAAGCAGCCAGATGATTAAAGCTGTTTCTTAAAAACATTCAGGAGTGAATTTACTGGAATTTTCACAGATATTAATTATAGGCCTAATTTGAATTTAATTCAATGGGAGCTACTCTTTTAAGTCACTAAAATACTGGGATTTTCAGATGCAAGCAACTACATCTATAGGCACCTAGACCCACTGAAAAAAAGAGCTTTAACCAGTATTTTCAGGGAAAACAAAGTCACGTGCTGTAATAATCTCTTCCACAAAACAAGATGTTGAGATGACATTACTGAAAAAAAGTATTGATTTTATTTTGTTGCCAAGTACAAAATACCAAAGGTCAAAAATAAGGCTCAGGTACAGAAAGGGTGAGGTTACCCAAGTGAGGGTCTGGAAACTGGAAGGTTTTTCTTTTACATCTTTGTGTGTTCAGGGATAAATGCAGCCCTACTCGACTGTGGATATTTTACATGCTGTTTTGATACTTCACATACCAATATCAGGGAAGAAAGTTTTTTAGATTGAATGACTAATAGAAGCTTGAAATAGAACTGACTCAGTTCCCAAAAGGATGCATGGGTACCCAAACTTGAACCAATTGACAGCTGGAAGAAGACTTCTGTCACCTCATAATCTCTCAGTTTGATCTACTGAATCCAAGAGAACCTGATACAAGACAACACATTCTGTGAAGAACTGAGACATGTGAAAAAAACTACCAAAGCCTGTCTTTTAAAGTAGGTCCAGTAAATGCGAATAGTATTTGAGTTGCACATCTGGCTGGGTCTTAAAATATTTGTGGCATTGTAACAATTGTGGTTATTAAAAGCTATAAAAATGCATTTAGATCACACTTTGCTGCTTTTACACATTATGCATAAGAGGAGGAACTGCAGCAGTGTTTTGATTTGAAATACAAAGCAGTAATTGTTGAACAGATAAGAACCTAAGATTTGGGGGCCAGCAAAGCTGACGGTACAAAAGGAGGTCACCATCAGAAAGTAGATACTGCTCTCCAGACCTGGAGGAGAACCACAGCTGTTCTGCCTTGTTACAAGTGGCACAGGACAGGTCTGCAGGCCAGGACTGTATGTAGCGTCCCAGGAGCCCATGCCTAAACCAACAGGCATTTTCCCTTCCCTTCCCTTCCCTTCCCTTCCCTTCCCTTCCCTTCCCTTCCCTTCCCTTCCCTTCCCTTCCCTTCCCTCTCTTAATGTCAGGGCTGCTGTTGTCTCATCCAGATCCTCAGTTTCACTTTTTCTTATCTGTAACATCAGCTCAACTCTGCTCCATTTTTTCTCCAATTGCCCAAACTTTCCTGACTTGCCTTTACCAAGTGATGATATTTAATGATTCTGTAAGTGAAACAGTCAGATGGTTCACAGGGATCTCAGACATCCCCATGTCAGCCTGGAAAATACTGGTATGCTGTAATCCTGTGAAATGCTAAATATCTCCAATAAAACAGGCATGGAGATGAGGGTACACTCCATACTTTAGTCAATGCTTAGGGTACACTCTATACACTGAAAAGGCCACTGGTTGCATTGATGGAAGAGCTGTTGGGAGGTGAGATGCCACCATAAACCCACCTCAAAATCTGTGACTCAAGAGGGAAGCATAAAGGTAAAATCTGCAATCTAGAGCAGAACATGAAGAAGAAAATAAGTAAAACTGCCAGAAACAGCAAGGCACTGATACTGTAGTGCAGTACCTTTCAGCAATTTAGTGTTGTGGTGCTCTGCTGAGCTGGACTCAGGAGGACTGGATTCTGTCTAACACTCATTCACTATATCCGCGTGGTGTCTAGGCAGTGTGGCATCAGCATGCAAATGAAATGGTGGAAAATGTGTGTCACTTCAGCTTGCATCAGCCAGGGTTGCGTCCTCTGCCCTCCTGGCACACCAAACACAGCATTCAGGGGGAAGAGCTCCTGTGCATGTTCAGAGCCAGTAAGAGCAACCCTGACTCCTGCTCCCAGCAGAAGGCTTCCTGTGTGTCACTTCAGCAGGCAGAGCATGGAGCTGTGCCAATGCACGTGGTGCACGCAATATTCGCTATAAATGGGAAGAAGAGCTAAATGAGTTGCCTCATCACTGTTCAGAGGCTGTTGGCTCATCAGAGATGATAATTATGTTTCTTGTTTTCCCTTATCTGTTTTGGAGGAAGTCAGTTTCTTTCATCAGATATGCATCTGTGGGAGTATGCTACTTATTCTCTAGTGACCTTGTTGCAGATGTTCATCTTTATGGGAACGTATCAGCAGCTGCTTCAATCTACTGTCATCTGCCCTGCTTTCTCCCATGCTTGCAGCGTGTAGTTAGACATAACAATTACAAAACAAATACAAGAGACAACTCTCAGGAGTTAATTTAAGTCAAATGCAGAGAATAAAACAAACAGTAATTAGCAGGGGAAAAGAAAGAAGAACATAATTATGCTGCTATGTTGAGTATTTTAGGCTTGCTAGGTAAATATTTTAAGTATGAATTCTATGGCATTTACTCTTTTTAAAAGGTCTCTTTTCCCCCATTTGCTACTTTCCACTTCTAAGTCTCTGAGGGAAGGTGGCTTTGACTGAGGTGGCTTTGTGGAAATATTAAATTAGTTTGAAGTTTCCAAGGAAGGAGAGAGGGAATTGCAGACCTTGTCAGATGGGAGAAGGCAGTGCCATGCAGTGGGAGGGAAGCTATGAAGTGAGTGGCCAGACTGGCGTCATTGCTGGTCTCCAAAGAAAGACCTTCATGGACACATGCAATCCTCAATGCTAATTATGAGAAATCTCCGAAGTGAGTAAGAAGGACCAAGCTGAAGGATTTGAATAGGGAATTGAGCGAACAAAAGCAACAGAGATCTTCTTTGTTGCATAGCTCTGAATGCCACACTTTGAGCCTGATGAACAGGCTTGGTTATTATCACTGAAATTATATTTCGTGATAATTACAGCTGGGAGCAATAGGAATAGGTAAGAGAGACATGTTTTTGGCCAACCTAAACTGAACTAGTATCTGGAAAGATATCTTTAAAATAAAAAATATTAATGAATGGAAGGACAGAAACAAACCAGGCAACAGCACAAATATGATTACAGACAAGGAAGAATAAGGACCAAGAATGGGACTGGGAAAATGGAGCAATGGGAAGGAACTGCATACTGGCATGTTAAAATAGAAATCACAGAGGAGATTGCCTTGAAAGCCGGGTGGGAGAGAGGAGGATTTAAGTCTACAAATAGATCTAGGTGGTACAGTGCGTACTTCCTCCAGGAACACCGTGTCCTTCAGCCAGTAATCTGACCAGTATTGTTCTTGTGTACAGGTGATGTTTTCTGCTACTGCTTTCTCTAGCACATAGATACTTGAAAAGTCATTTTAATCCTACAATCATCCATCACTGATGAAGTCTGGTGTATTTGTTTGCAGTGCCATATGCCACAGGTATCTTCATCATGGGGCTTGCTGTTTCTTTTCTTTCTTCTTAATATTTGTCGTTCTTCTCTGCTTTCTACTATGAGGTTTTTTCCTGGGAATCTTGTGCTTGTTCTTCTTCATCCATTTTTTAACTTTTCTAATCCGTGGGCTCACACAGAACTTTCTGCCTTCTATGTAGATACTGCCAGAGCAAAAACTATGTCAGTTTCAAAGAAAAAAATTAAAACCCCCAACATTTTAGAACAATCATTCTTATCAGTCACCTATGAAGACCACAAAGTTACAATGGTTTAATCTGAAATTATATTTTATACTACATCTATTCACTTTTGTCTGGTTTCAAATATGTAAAAGTTAGGATCT
>NW_010206278.1:0-5864 GCF_000695765.1 Mesitornis unicolor | reverse complement strand
TTTAAAAATTTAAGTGAAAATGGTATATCTTTTTCCACTCAAAAAGGACTGATGTTTCTGTCAAGAACTTAGAGAAAGCCAGTTTCATACATTATTAGTTCCTCTGACTTTAGTCACCTACACATCCAAATGTATGGCTGTTTTTTTCTGCTGACAGCCTAACTGATAACATATAGAGGAACTACAGATGGACTCACCCACTGTGTTTAATTTGTGTAGATTTGGTTTCTTATTTCTTCTTTTCAAATGTATTAAATGTCTTCCAAAGGATTTATTTTACATCTGCCACTGTTTGCTTGCAGTCAGTAGTTCTCCTCCTACTGCAGACGAAACCTCAGAAGAGCAGCTCTGAAAGAGAGCATTGTTTTTGCAGAGAAAAAAGAAACAGATGACAACAAAAGTATCACACACAAAAAAATGTATCTCCTTTATGATTCTAATCAAACCCAATTTTCATTTTTGAAAGTGTAACCTTAACACTCCACCTGGGAACACCTGGTCATCAAAGCTGAACCAGGCCAGCAGCACGTACAGTAGGCTTGTCTGAACTCCATGGGACAGACCTTTGGCTGACATAAATAAGGACTGCTGCATCTGAATGCAGTGGATATACACTGATTTATACCAGTTGAGAGACTAGATCTGTGCAGTGATTTACTGCAACCAGTTTGAACCCATTAGACTTAACGCCAGCATAAACCTGAAGAAACCCAGTGGTGTATCAAGCCCAAAAAGAAAGAAATCTTTAGGTAACAACTTAATGACTGTGGAAATATTGGCTGGCTCTTGTAGGACTTCATTACCACATCTAATGAGAATGCTGATTTCTGGAAATCAGTAAACAAATCTCAGCAGAAAGGGTGTCATAGCAAAAACAGAGAAACATATACACTATATGAACAGACTGTCTTGTGGACTGTATTAGCTTGCACAGACTGAGCCAGGGTAAGATTTAATGGAAGACGTTTCTAACTAACACTTTGGATTTAAAGGCAGCTGAAAGGAGCAACACAAAGCCCCTGTGGCCTGTTGATATAAAGGGCTGAGGGCAAGGAGGATCCTGGTGCTCTTGGTTCATTCAATGACTCATCATGTAACACTAGGCTAGTCATTTGACCCTTTCTTGCCTCAGTGAACTCAACTGGAGATTAGGGTGAAAAATGAGGGTTCCTATTGGAAAAGAAATGATTTATAACAGAGGTTCCTTGGGTAAATACATTACAAAGAAGTGGCAAATCTATAAATTTTACACACACAATCATAAACAATGGAGTTGATGTCTGTAACAGCCCCTGTTTCTCCTTCCTTCTTCAAGTTGCTTTCTTGTCTTGCTGAATTGTTCTCGTCATCAAAGGATGCACATCCATAAAAGATCAGCAAATGGGGGTAATTTTGTTACTTTCTGAGTCTGTGGTCAGGTAAGAGATGTAAGAGTAAAACCAGATTTCCACTCGTCCCATATGTCTGTGAAGGCAATGACACAGGTCATATCTACTCTGCTATCAAAAGTAAGTATAAAAAAAACTGGTTCGGACAGCTGCCTGGACCAAGCAATTGCAATTGCTGGTGGTGTGTGAGTATCTGTGTGTTGGAGAGCAAAACCTGTTCAAAATCTGTTTTGCAAGCCTTAGTACATTTAGTATTTTCCCAAGTGAGCATGCGGCTTGTACTGAAGGTCATTTTACTCAGTAATGAATTGTATGCTCCTTATCTTTAATTGCTTTCAAAGTTAAAAAAAAGGGCTTTATTTTATAATCAGATATCTATGAAGACTGAAGTCAAAGAGAGAAGAATAAAAAAGAGAAATGGAATAAAAATCTAAACAGACTTTGTTGGTTTTAATTTTACATTTTAATGATTTGAACAGGTCTCCTCACTACTGTTTTTCTTATCAAAATAATGACAAAAGCTTTGACTGTGACCAATAAAAATATACAAGTGTTCTGCCAGTGTATCAGATAAAAGATTGATGGATTACTTTGACAGACTGACCACATAGATGTCTAATGGTATAAGAAATGTGAAATGATGGAAGGGTTATGAAATACAGTAAAAAACTCCACATCCCATAAGAATTAAGATTCTTTCAAAGTTCAAATGTCAGCCAATTAAACCCACTGTTTAAATGCTGAGACAAAAAGCCACAAAGATCCCAGTGGTATCTCATCCAAATAAGGTTTATTTTTTTTCTCTCCTGCTGGCAGTTTGTAGATGCAAAAGGTCTTGATATAGAGAAGGGTGCAAGTATAGCAGCAGCTAAGGAGTCTCAATCAGATAAACTGACATCTGTGACAGATAGCTCTCTTACACAGGAGTCACTAAGCCTTCTTTGCCTTTCTCACGGGAATGATCCACCACTATTACAGTATCTCTAATGTGGCTACTAACATGCAGTTTTAGACTCATTCACAGTTTGAAACAAGATCACATTTACAGTGAAAAGCTGAAGTCTTAAGTAGCATGGAAACTCAGGTCAGTTTCCCTTATCACTTCTCTTCTATAGCTTTAATCAGGTGTTTTATTTATTAGGGGTTCAAAAATAGTCTCAATGAAAAGCCATTCATTTCTCCCATCCCCATTTACTTTGTGACTTTTTATGCTACATAAATGTGACTGCAACATGTTATCAAATGGAAGTTTAAAATAGATTTTTTCAAGTTAAAATAAGTTGTTCTTTCATGTTATAAAATAACACTGCTTGCACAAATATTGAAATGAAAAGTACTTAAAATTAAGATTTACAAACATGAAAATGTATTTATAGTACAATAAGAAATAATAAAATATTATTTACTAACATGTTTTCCACAGAACAAGCAGATCACTTGATACTCCTCTTAGTTCTGAACAGAAAATCAAACAAAGAAAATTAAAAAGTGATTTCAGAAAAATTTCACTCTGTTTTGGGAGATTAGGAGAATGTAATAAAGACACCTGGAAAATTTCTGGAAAGGTACAGAGGAAAACACATTTTGTAGAAAGGATTCAGGGATTTTTATATGAAATAGGCAAAATTCAGGAAAAGGAAGAAAAAAATGCATACTGGACCAAGGAATAGGATACGTACACTAATAATAGGAGACAAATAAGTGATTTACAGTGTCAGAGTAAAAGAATGTACTTATTTCTTTCTGGAAAGTCACTCCAAGCAGAAAGTGATATGAAAGTGTAAAAAGCATCCAGGAAAGGATATTTTCACCAAGTGAATATTAAGTGAAATTTAAATCAGGTTCCTAAAAGAAAATATCTGATATCACATTACAAACATAAACAACTACAGCAGAGGAAGGGATACTAATTTTGAACAATAGTTTCATCTTGACTCCATTTTAACTAATCTACACTTAGATTGTGATTCTCATATATATTCCTTAAAAAAAATAAATTAAAAGAACTTTGCTTCATAACTGAAACAAATGAGCTGTACCTACTCTAAATGTGGCCCTGCATGTCTCGAAATAAGCATTATACCTCTCATATATTGTGCATGTAATTGTGCTTTTATCAGGGTTACTTACGGTAAATTTTGAGTATTAGTGAAGCAAAACCTGTAATATCTTTTAATTAAATGTTGCCGTTTACCTGTAAAGAGCCTTGAAAACTGAATGCTGTGGTATAAACATCTATCATCAAAAGCATTAATAGTAGTACAGATTATGAAAAATATTTCCACTTTTCTGAAAAGAGAATGGCACTAAATACTATTTATAAGGTTGAAAATGTCTGATCTTAACAGAAAGATATATTTCTTAACAAAATTCGTATTTGTTTTTCTTCCTCAGAGCTCTTACAAATGCACAAGACACAGGCTCAATACCTTCAGAGCTGCTTCAAAACAGATTATTGATATTCTGGTCCACAGCTGTCTTGGAGGATATTGAGTATCAACTGCCTCAAAGGTTGGCGCCAACCTTCCTCTTCTATGCACCACAAACCAGAATTAATTGCAAATCAATCGAACAAACTACAACTGATCAGTAAACCAATTAGTAATTTTAGCTGTTCATCCTGTCTTCATTTACTAAGGGGAAAGATGTGGGATGAAGGAAAGTGATTTCTAATTAACATTTAAGGCTTTTTTTCACCCTGATAACAAGGATGCCCTTGTAAAAACATTTCAAGCAGGGACATATCCAAGCTAAGCAATAGCAGTAGTTCCATTACGTTCTTCATATGAGTCTTTTTAATTTTTATACTTCTTTTTATTGCCTGTATTCCTTTAGCTAATAGGTAAAATATCATGTGCCTCTTGCTGTTCTGGTTGCTCTGATTTTTTTCTCAGTCCTTGACTGATAAGCAAAAGAGTGGTGCAAATTGCAGTACATGATCTCCACTGCATGTGAAATTTTCCTGTATTGCATAGAAGTATGGCTACAACCAAGGCAGAGGAAAGTCTTGCTGAAGACTGACTGTTAGTCTTGATTCACCTAACACCTGCAAATGTCTTGTGCTGTGTTTACCTTTTTATTGTACATCTTCCTTGGGCCAAGGAAATAAAACATAAAATCTTCAAAAGGAGCTCATCATTTCAACCCTTACAGACAACGTTCTTCACCCTCTGGCAAAACTCTGTGCAATCCTGAAATTCTTAGTTTTCTGTGGCATATTTACCCAAATATTTATTCAGTGGAAGATCTTCAATAGAGCATTTCAGAATGTTTTCTGCTCTTGATTATTCAACGCTGGCCAATTTGCAGGCTGATTTGTATGTCCAAGTGGAAATCAAGATAAATGTAAAGAGAAAACATATAAAAAGCTCTGTGACTTTGCAGAAGCAGCTAGCATTTGGCCTCTTCAAATGTATAAAGTAAATGTGACAATTTTAAAAAATATGTGCACACTCTGTAGACACAACAACCAAATAATTTGTTTTATAGAAAACCTGAAAGAATCTCAAATTCAACACATTTATTTGATGAGATCTAAGAGGAGATGGTAGGAAGGAAATAGAATTTTTTAATGTATGTCACTATATTATGTTGTAAAGGGTATGATAATAATAATAACTGGTAAAGGTCAGATTTTTAGAGGCATTTTATTACAGAATTAAAACAATAATAAAGGTGGCTAAAGAGATTCTGCAGGTGACTTAAAAACTCAGGGGACAGCAGTATTTCAGCTACCTGCACTTAAGGCAGTTGCCCAAGATGCAGGGCATTTAACCTTGAGGCTTTCCTCTGATGACACTAGAGCAAGTATCCAAATTTTCCATCTTCGAAGAAGTGCGTCCTACCCATGAGTTCATCACTGTTTCAGAATATACTGAGAGCCTTCAGGATGTGAATACCTCCTCCTATGTTCCTTAACTACTATTCTGACTTTCACTGCATTACTTCATTACTGTTGCTGCAAGGGGAGGAATCTGTGGCCACCTCTGTAGAACTCATATTTGTACTCTAAAAAGACAGCTCTTGTTGTTTTCAGGTTTTGCTCTGAACTGTACATAACGGAGAAAAGATGTTGAAACCTGGGTCTTCCACATTCTAGATAAGCATCCTGTTTCCTCTGAGTTTTAGTAGAATTTATTCGAAGTTGTATGTTGCTTGAAAGTGGATTTCTTCTGAAGTTAATATTTTTAATGTGTCTACACTTCACTTAAGTACTTCACAGATTTAACAAAGTAACAATGTATGTTGTAGCTACACTGACTTAGTCTTCCTCATTATATCAAATGCAGGTCTTTCCACTGAACAACTATTAAATTGAATGTTTTATTTGTGGTTAAAGCACGGCAGATTTTATTTCTTCTAGCAATATGTCTTGGGAAGAAACACAGTTAAATGAAAAAACCAAGTCCTTTAACTGAAGAAGCCAAAGTGGGGGGAAAGGGGGGGGAATATCACAAACCAGGTACATTTCAAGTT